>NW_023494791.1:2132500-2425000 GCF_904425465.1 Colossoma macropomum
TTTATTTCATTTAGTAAATTGGAAAAAAAATAAATAAATATGGCATGTGGCACATTTGAAGGGAATTCCATGAACCTTTCAAAATTTCCATATGATTCAGTGTGTGAGATGTAATCAGAGAGATTCAGGGTGTTTTGGTGTGAAATGGTTCCGATGTCTTTACAGTGGTAGTGATAGGAACCAGGCGTCACCATGACTACAACACAAATATAGACATTTTATTTACTATTCAGAACCACCAGTGAACCTACACGAGTCTTCTGAGTTTATATGGAATGTTGATGATGGAAAATAGTGGAGAATCTGAAATAATACGTTTTCTTTGGGGACTATTTTGCCTCACAACACCCTGCATATTATGTATCCCTCCACCATGAATGGGTTAAAAAAAACGTTTTAGGTAACACACTATAGGAAAACAGTGTCTCAGTCATCAGGCAGTGAATTCATAACCATTTCATGTTAATAACTTTCTGTGAGGGAGCTTTTAGAGGTGGACGTCTGGTTCCTATCACCACCACTGTGAATGGAGCGTTTCACTCCGAACCACTCTGAACGACTCTGTTTACATCTTAATCATCAGATATTTTGAAAAGCAATCGAATTCCTCTCCACCGTAAATGGATTTTAAAATGTGTTTAGGGCAAAACCTTCTTCAAAGTATTGTGAAACGAAGTCTCAGGCTTCAGGGGTGTATACATCACCATTTCATGTAATAACAGCATTTTAGAGCAGAGACTGTGCTTTTATATTTGACTATTTTGTCTTGCATGTATCCTTCTGCCATAAAATATAAAATATATAATATACATTTTAGGCCTAACCAGTGCAAAATTATCATATAACAATGAGCTTCAGAGGTCTAGTTCTTATCACCATTTCTGACTCAGCAGGTAGAGGTGAGACTCTTCTCTGTCCTGGAGTCCAGGTGGTGGAATGATCTCCCACTGGCTGTCTGAACAGCAGACTCTCTTGTGGTCTTCAAACGCATGAAGACACATCTCTTTTTACAGCACTTAAAAGCGCTGAGTTAAATACTTATTGAAATGTATTGAAATGTATTGCTCTCACTCGAGAGGCCACCCAGTCTCTTATCATCTCAAGGCCTGACTACTGCAACTCGCTCTTGGCTGGTCTTCCTATGCAGCCATAAAGCCTCTGCAACTTATCCAGAATGCAGCAGCTCGGCTCATCTTCAATCTTCCTAAGTTCAGCCACATCACCCCACTGCTGCGCTCCCTTCACTGGCTTCCTGTAGCTGCACGCATCAGATTTAAAACCCTGATGCCTACAAAGCCAAAAGTGGACCAGCCCCTCCCTCCCTGATGGCAATGGTCAAAACTCGAACTGTACCTCGAGCCCTTCGAGCTTCGAGTACAGCTCGGCTTAACCCGCCATCCTTCAAGACGCACGGAAGGCAAGCATCAAGACTTTTCTCTGTCCTGGAGCCCAGGTGGCGGACCGAACTCCCACTGACTGTCCGAACAGCAGAGTCTCTCGCGGTCTTCAAACACAGACTGAAGACCGTCTCTTTATGCAGCACTTAAGTGAGCACTGAGTTAAGTAATCATTGTAATGTATTGCACTGCTCTGTGTTTAACTCTGTTTCTTTTCTCTGGGTATCAACATGGGCTTCTGTTTCTAGCTGTATCTGAGCTCAGGACCGGCTTTCTCTCTAACCTATTTAACACTAGTAAAGACACTTACTCTAGATAGATAAAGCACTTTTTGTAAGTCGCTCTGAATGTAAATGGAGCATTTTGCACCAAACCACTCCGAATGACTCTTCACGTCTTGAATTCTGCAGAAATAATGAAAAATAAGTGGAATTTCCCTTTAAAGGTGCCTCATACACTACGACTAATAACACAGACTGGTGGAGGTTATTCTGTTTACAGTATTTAAGAAAATGGGCCACTGTATGAAGGAAGGAACATGTGGCTCCAGTAATTACTGTCTGTGTTCCATCAGCGTTTGAGACGCGTTAGGCCCAGCTGAGTGTGCCGGTGCCGGTTCCTCAGGCCCTCCGTTCTCCAGCTGAGCTGATTTGTTGACCTCTACTGTGCTGTACTGAAGAAAAGCACTCGGAGCTGAAACGCTCCTTATAACTTCAG
This sequence comes from Colossoma macropomum, assembly GCF_904425465.1. Lineage (NCBI taxonomy): Eukaryota > Metazoa > Chordata > Actinopteri > Characiformes > Serrasalmidae > Colossoma > Colossoma macropomum. The sequence goes on from NW_023494791.1 coordinate 2,134,615, forward strand.
TGTGAGTGGGCGGGGCTAAACTGCTGTAGGCCTTCTAAGTGGTAGATGTAAATGAGTTGCTCTATGTGACATCATAAAAACACTGAATTAAAGCTTTTTTGCAGGTTAGTTTCCATAAAATGGACTGGGGAGAGAACACCAGATATATGGCCAGCCAGAACTCCATCGTGATAGATAAGGCCAATGAGAGCGCACTTTAAAGCGCTGGCACCTATCTTCACTGCCTTCAGGACTCTGACCAGAAGAACGGGAGACGAGGGACAGAACGGAGACAGAGCCCATGGAAAACTGAACTTCCCTCAACTTTTTGAAAGAAAAGAGCTTCACTTCGTATGTAAACATTGTTAAAAGTTTCATTCATTATTTCAGTGATTCCCCAGTCCGTACAGTCCAGATAAGGAAGAGACAGAAACGGCCTGTTTTGAATTCATTGTTTTTGCTTAAGCCACAAAAACCGACACATTTACATATATCCATCCATTCAGCCAACAGCAGTTTAGCCATGCCCACTCACACTGAAGTTATAAGAAGTGTTTCAGCCCAGACTGCTTTTAGAATGAAGCAGCCAATCAGAACACAGCTCATTTACATATATCAGTTTTGAAGGCACAATAACAAAAGCAGTCTGTTCAATTCTAAGGGATAAAAAGAGGTTGGAGAATATAAAAATTAATTAGGACTGTTTTTGATAAATAAAACCAAACAAATGGTTTTCTACTATTTTCTCATCATCAACATTCCATATAAAACTCAGAAGACCAGCAATTTTTCAAAATTTGTGCATAAGTAAATAGTTAAGGTGTAAATAAAAGTCGCTCAGAGTGGTTTGGTGTGAAATGCTCTGTTCTAGAGAAACTCAGAATTGTTCACAGTGGTGGTGATAGGAACCAGACGTCCACCTCTAAAAGCTCCCTCATGGTTATTACATTAAATAGTTATGAATACAATGCCTGATGACTGAGACACTGTTTTACTAAAGTTTTAAAGCCCAAAATGTATTACATGCAGGGTGTTGTGAGGCAAAATAGTCCCCAAAGAATTTTGTTTTCAGATTTTCCACTATTTTCCATCATCAACATTCCATATAAACTCAGAAGACTCGTGTAGGTTCACTGGTGGTTCTGGATAGTAAATAAAATGTCTATATTGGTGTTGTAGTCATGGCGACCCCTGGTTCCTATCACCACCACTGTAAAGACATCTAATCAATTTCACACCAAACCACTTCTGAGCAAGGTAGATGTTCTAGCTGAGATGACACATGTTGCTCTGGTCAGAAAATATGTGAAAAAAAAATTCAAAATTGCTCATAGAGGTTTAAAACTATCAATTCAAGAACTTAAAAGTTAATAAAAGTGAAGCTGTTTGCGGTTTTCTGAAAATAATCAGAAATTTCAAAGCAAATCAGCTTTTTAGAGATGGCTCATCACCCTGCAGATAGAGATCAGAACAGAAAGATGCGCTTGTACAAGCATGCAACATGCGCTTGTGCGCACACACATGCACAGTAAATAGTGGTTCCTGGCTGTCCATTTCTGCGGGGAATCGCTTTAAGTGGTACGGCAGCAATTACCAGAGCAGAGGGGTCTGGTCAGTGTAGCGGACCGAGGCCTGTCTATTTTTACCGGCAACATTCCCCTGGTCCATTTAGCCTGGCAGTAAAGAGCGCTAATGAGCTGCCTGTCTCCATACAGCCTGGCCAAATCACCCAGCATCCCAGCTACACCACACAATTCAATACAGTGGATTAGTCTTGGACTCGGCCTGAAATGGCTCCATGCTTGACGTACACTGCACTGCATAGAGCGCGAGCTGATGGCCTTTACACTCCAGGTTGTTTTGAATTCAGTGTACACATCATATAGAGAGCTGCCCACCCTGACCACTCTGCATCTGTATTCATGTTCAGTTCTGCAGTTCATGAAACATATCGCAAAACTGGTGGACATGTGAGGCAGCGACGTAGGCAGAAATGCATTTTTGGGGAGCCCTGATTAAAAAAAGTGGTTAGACGCATTTTCCAAGCACGCTGTCTCCCAAAATGTCATAATACCCAACTACAGCTGTAAGCAGTCCAATCATCACCCTGCCTGTTCCAATGTACCCTTCTCTAGCCTTTTTAACTCCTTGGACCCACCGGTGGTTCCAAAACGCACTTCATAACGTTCATATTTCATAAGCTACATTCTAAAGGTGGGGGTCGTATGAGAGCTGTAACTGTCTTCGATCCAGTCAAATAGATGGGTGATGTAATTTTAAACCCTTATAATAAAAGAAGCTGAACTCAATTTTTTTTGTCTACTGAAAGTCGAGCCATTTTTCCACAAATCTAAGCTACAAACTGGATCACAGATGGTCTGAAGAGACGCCAAAAAACTATTTTTGTTTCTAAAAAACTATTTTTAGAAACAAATACAAGTCAGTGAAATTCCCTTCGCTAGCTGTGGGAACCGTGGAGTGTGTGTGTGTGTGTGTGTGTGTGTGTGTGTGTGTGTGTGTGTGTTCTGCATTATGTATTGTTGATTATATATTGATTGTAAAGCGTCCTTGAGCATGGGAAAGGCGCTATATAAATAAAAGTGATGATGATGATGAAAATAGTTTCTAATCACTCACCAAGAACTTTCCTTTAATTATAGAAAGTAGAAGGATGGATTTCAGTAAAACAGCAAAGAAATCTCACCTGAATGTTTCCTTTTTATACAGCAAACGGGTTTTGGGCAGCAGAAGACGGGCATTACTGCTACTGAGCGCTGATTGGTTAGCGTTACTGCTACTGAGTGCTGATTGGTTGGCATTACTGCTACTGAGTGCTGATTGGTTAATATTACTGCTACTGAGTACTGATTGGTTAGCATTACCGATACTGAGCGCTGATTGGTCAACATTACTGCTACTGAGTGCTGATTGGTTGGCATTACTGCTACTGAGTGCTGATTGATTAGTATTACTGCTACTGAGTGCTGATTTGTTAGCATTACTGCTACTGAGTGCTGATTGATTAGCATTACTGCTACTGAGTACTGATTGGTAAACATTACTGCTACTGAGTGCTGATTGGTTGGCATTACTGCTACTGAGTGCTGATTGATTAACATTACTGCTACTGAGTGCTGACTGGTTAGCATTACTGCTACTGAGTGCTGATTGGTTAGCATTACTGCTACTGAGTGCTGATTAATTAGCATTACTGCTACTGAGTACTGATTGGTAAACATTACTGCTACTGAGTGCTGATTGGTTGGAATTACTGCTACTGAGTGCTGACTGGTTAGCATTACTGCTACTGAGTGCTGATTGATTAACATTACTGCTACTGAGTGCTGACTGGTTAGCATTACTGCTACTGAGTGCTGATTGGTTAGCATTACTGCTACTGAGTGCTGATTGGTTGGCATTACTGCTACTGAGTGCTGATTGATTAACATTACTGCTACTGAGTGCTGATTGGTTAGCATTACTGCTACTGAGTGCTGATTGGTTGGCGTGCGGAGCAGTTCATTGGCTGTTTCACCGACGTCATGAACGTACACGAGGCGCCGTTTAAAACTTCTATAACTCGAGTTTAAAAGTGTTCAAAAATATAACAGCGGTGTTAAAATGAATGCATTCTTTTATATTAAAAAAGCAGTTATGATTTTGCGCAAATGCTCCATATTAACCCATTCATTTTGGACTCGCTCAGGAGCGCCCTCTAGCGTTTGAGAAACCCAAAAGATGTGGTGGTAATTCTCCTCTCTACAAGTCCTCTGAGTTGGACTTGAGTCCAAAAGATGTCAAGACTGAAACAAAACTTAGTCCAAATGATGTCAAGACTGAGACTAGACAGCTTCCCAATAACAGAGACCATTAATTTAATAAAGAACTTAAGTGCTACAGTGCTAACTCTGACACAAACCATTTTAGCTTTTGTAGTTCAAAATAAAGCTAAAATCAGCATTGTAAGTACCAAAATCTGGAGTATTTTTAAATTATATTTTAGCTTTGGAGATATATTCATGCTGTACTTCTTTATGAGATGGTTGGTAAGCATTTAAGGGTTGAACAATAAAGCTGACAATAATGTAAATGTGCTTTGAATCATCAATCTTGCTGCTTTATAGAATTAGACTTAGAATTAGACTTAAACTTGGTCTCTGTTCAAGACAATCAATGTAATTAGAGGGATTTTTATTTTAAAAATATCTACTAAATTAGTCATTTTCACTGAAACCGCTCAACAAATGGGTTGTTTGAAAGTGACCGGTGAGCCGCCTGCTGTGGTGAGCTCACCTTGTCTCAGGTCTTCAGCTGGATCAGTAAAGGAAGCTGTGCTGCTCTCTCTCCCTCAGCGACTGTGGCTGCTTCTTACGGAGCCCCTGAGGGGCTGTGGTTAATTAATGACATTTCGTTTCCTCGCAAATGTTTTACGTTCCCTCGCAAAAAATGTGCTCCCTCGCAAAATATATGCATTGCCTATAAAAGAAAAATTCCCCAAAATATAATATCAGACAGCAAGCAAACGTAGGACCAGGGGTGCCCAACTATGTTACCTACAGTACAGCTTTGTTTTTAGCTTAGCTAACATTAAAAGCTGTTTTCCCAGTTTGGCCAGTCTGTGCTGAGTTTATTCAGCAGTTGTTCTCTGTAGTCTCTGTAAATGTAGATTTTACTGTATGAGGATAATCGACCTCAGTCTCAGTTTGCACTCAATAATATCAGAATCATGTTTGATTTTGAGAAGCGACACCATGTCTTTATATTTCAATCCAAGATCAATGTAAAATTCACTGAGCTGCTCCGTCTCTGAGCTTAACTTAAGCAAAGCACAGCTTTTGCAAGCGAATGCAAACCGTTTGCATCATAATGCAGAAAATTTGCGAGGGAAGGCAAAATATTATAAATATTTTTTTATAACATAAATATACTTTTTTTTTTTAACATGGCCCTTTAGGGGCTCCGTAGCTTCTGGAACTAACAGTATGTGTTTTACAGGTTAGCTGCTGGGCTAATGCTAACTTCACTGGGTTATGATCGCAGACATAACGTCTGTTCCACTGGCTGTTTTTAAAAATCGTACTTGCTGCAATGAATCAAATCCTGTCCTTCTTTATCAGCTTGTGCTGACTGCAAATGAAGCTGATTGCTGGCTAGCTAACCTAGCTAACTTTAGCTCACTTTACTACAACCACAGATATCCATGCCTAGATGCCACGCTGTCTGTTGTTCTCTATCTGAGGCGATACATCTGCGTGTCCGCCATATTGAAGAGGTCAAGATCCACTTGTGAACAGACTCACTTGTACTGAGAGACGAAGAGTTTTAGGATTAAATCAGCCACAACTTCCTTATTACTCAACCGATTTTCACCAAATCTGTTTTGTTACAATCATCAGATACAGATTAATCCAGGCTGCAGGGATCTGCTATTTCTTTAATAACTGATCGTGCTAATTAGCCGTCCAGACCAGCAGGAAAGTATTCAGTCCGCACCGGACGTGAGTTTAGCGTTCCGATAAAAACACAATCAGCCAATCCATCAATGTGTGAATCACTTCTAATCTTAATACACAGAAGGATGAAGCTGAAGTCGACTTCCTATTCGCCAGCTTCTTGTTCGAGTTTTCCCGTTCGGAAACGGGAAAATTCGAACAAGAAGCTGGCGAATAGGAAGCCAACTTCAGCTTCATGTAAGAAGGTGCTAACGTTAATCTTTTATGAATATCTACAGTAGTAACAGTAGAAGTGCTAACTACAAGCATTAACCATCAATGTAAATAAATAAATACTACATAAAGTTAGGATCCCCTGAATAGACTATTAAATTAAATAATCTTAATATAAAACCAGAGGAAAAACAATCACATCAACAGGTTCTCTGTGCTTCATTAACCACACGGCCATATCTACACAAACACCACACAGACAATACACATCACACAGACATGAGTGTGGATCACTGCGTTCCCTCCGTTATATAATCCTGTCCCACTTTCTGAGTGTGATATTCTTGAAATAGTGTAATTTTGGACAGTATCTTTCTCAAACTGCCGCTCTGTAATGGTACTGAATGCAGTCCAGCAGCGAAGTTGACCGCCCCAAAATGGCAGCGCCGTTGATGTGTGTGTGGTATCTAGGTATGTATATCTATGACTACAACATATGTAGTACATATGTAGTTTTGTTTAAAATATGATTTCAGTTATAAATGTACAAGTTTCTCCTTCTTTGTTTATCTTTGTCACCTGCTATCATAAGTGATAAAGAGAGGTCAGAAAGGGGTCTTATGAAAATGTACTGTGACCGTTTTAAACCCACACAAATGTCATAAATGGATCAAAATTCAGATTAATATCAGTTTAATTTTAGATTTAAAAAACTGTCCCACATTTTCATGTCACTACTGAGTGTCCCAATTCAGGGGCTGCACCCTTCTGAGTCTGCATTTGAAGGCCAATTGCATCACAGCGGCGCCACTAGACGGTCCCATTTCGAAGTCTCCTTCATATGTGCCCGAGAAATGTGTCCTTCTTTTCCATGGCAACGAAGGATCCAATGGGTGCTCCATCTTTAAAGAACTTCAAAAGAACTTGACAGGAGCAGCGTTTCGTGATGCAGCGGTGAGGGCGGGAACAGCGGTGCTGTGGCGCAAACAGGAAATCCGCTGTAGAGCAGACTGTCTCATTTCAGTTCAGCCTTCGCAGGTCTAAGCAGCCTTCGAAGGACACGCCTTCATAGACCACGTCCTTCGAAGGATCCAGCCCCTGAATTGGGACACACTGAAAGAGTTATAGTCTATAGGAGGAGTCTTATTTTAGCCACACCCCTGCATTTTAGAGCAGTGAGGCTGCATCCCTGTCCCTCATGGCCACATGGTGAGCAGTTAGATCCCATTGTTTTGAAGTAAATGAGTCCCAAAGTCTGAAAATCAGTGTGGAACATTGAGAACTGTCACATATTCTCCACAATTAAGTACTTTTTTTGTCTTTTTAATGAAAAATATGATGATTTTCTGTGTGAACAGCTGTTCAAAGCTGTGTTTGCTGGTCATGTACTGGCTGTGTTTTTGAGCTCAAATTGTCACTGAAACAGTCACTACTGAAGCATTTGGTAGTGTTATTATTGTTTTGGTAGTGGCAAAATGGAACATTTAGTCATTTGCTTTAATAAAATAAACATGATTAAGGTTTAGGGTCACTCAGAGCAAAAGGTTAATAGTCCTAAATGTGTTTCCAACTCTGACTTTGAAGCAGTTCAGTAGAATCATCCGTTTATAACGTATCTTCTGTGTTGCATAACGAAATATAGTGCATCGTTATGAAATAGCATTTTATAATGCTATTTCATAACTCCCTTCAAACATGCCTTTGCAGATCATTTCAGCGAGAGTAGTGCACTTTTTTTTTATTTTCATAAATTTTATGATTTTTAAAAATATTTTAGATTACAAAAATTTCCTGTAGACTTCGTTATTTCTTCTTTCATTCCTCCTAATTTTTCTTTGTTCATCTTCTTTTTCACTTAGTCTTCGCATTTAAATCAGGTGATTTTAATTTTTTCATTGTTTATTATTATTATTTAACTCTTATTCATCTGATCTTTTCTCTACCTAAAGATATATTCTGTTCTCGTCTGTTTTCCCAAGACATTTTCTTTCTTTCTTTCTTTCTTTCTTTGGCCCCTCAAGACAAAACATTTGAGGACGCCTGGTGACGAACATACCAGTGCACAGCGCAGTGAAGGTCAGTGTTTCTTTTCATTTCTTTGCAATTCTGCATTCTGAAATGTGACATCATGTTTATATAAACCAAAATATTGACATGTGAGTGTTTTCCTTGTTTGGGAGGAGCCGTGTGAATGAAACTTCAGTTCGAGTGCCACCTGCAAAGATCTGTCAGTGAGCAGAAGGCCAGCTGATGCTCTGTATGTATTCTATATAACAGAAGATAGTGAGATGTTTTCCTTCACTGAGTTCTTACGTTTCCTGTCAAAGCTTTTTATACACTAAAACATATTTCTTCTCTTAAAGTGGATCACCCATGCATACTCAAATGTTTCTGATTATACCGTTAAACTAGCTGTAGCACTGCATTGCATGCAAATATAGTTTTTTTTCATGTCCAGCTTAGTCATCATCGCTTCCGTGCTGGTTCTGCTTCTCTTCCGTTTCGCCCTCAGAGCCTTGAAGATGAGTAATCTGATGTGACAAATTAGAATCATCTGACACAAACATTGAAATACTCCCATGTTTTTTGTTTGTTATTCTTCCATCCATCTCAAACGCTGGCAGCTCTGTCGACGACATAAAGGAGCTGAACATCATAGCGTGTAACGACACTCAAACAGAAAGGACACAGATGCCACAGCTGCTCTTATTGCAGCTTTACTGCAGTAAACAAGAGCAGACACACTTAAAAATCGCAGCGAGAACAACATTAAAACCAGACAGTCGTGTAAAAGTCTAAATCCATGGTGCCCAGTCACGTCGCTGCAGAGTTTACATCCAATTCTTACTCACACAAGTAATGACATTGCCATTGAGGAACCTATTATTTCCCTTAAGAACCTTTCAGTTATAGTTCTATACCAATTAAAGGACAATTCCACCTATTTTTCAAAATCTGAACACCCAAAATGTTTAAACACCCATAATGTTAAAAAATAAAACACAACTTAGTTTTGAAGAATTCCATCAAATGTTCAAAATGTCTGTACAGAGTCGTTCAGAGTGGTTTGGTGTGAAACGCTCTGTTCTAGAGAAACTTACAGAGTCAGAACTGTTCACAGTGGTGGTGATAGGAACCAGACGTCCACCTCTAAAAGCTCCCTCACAGAAAGTTCCTACATGAAATGGTTATGAATTCACTGCCTGATGACTGAGACACTGTTTACAGTAGTTTTGATAAGATTTTTTCCTGTAAAATTTTTTGAAAAATATGATTCGCCACTATTTTACCCTCATCAACATTCCATATAAACACTCAGAAGACACATGTAGGTTTACTGGTCTTCCCCAAACTGCTGCCACAAAGCTGGAAGCAGATAATTGTGTAAAATGTCTTTGTGTTGTAGCATCAACATCACCCTTCACTGGAACTGAGGGGCCCAAACCCTGAAAAACAGCCCAGCCCATCATCCCTCCTCCACCACACTCTACTGTTGGCACTGGGGGTGGCTTGATACCACATTTTCATGTTTGATACGCCACCAATACTGCAATCTTGAGTATCTACTGACATCAGTACCAACCCGATATCCTTCTTTTGCTAAACAACTAAGGTATTGAAAATACATTTGTCTGGATGCACTTTGCTTAACAGATCCATCTAAATAACATCATAATCAAACTGAGAAACTCAATTTCCAGTTATGCAAAACTGCTGTTTCTTTTTATTTAAACTTTTTCACACAGAGAACTTTTAGCAGCATATTTAACCCTCGTGTGGTGTTGGTGTGTGTGTTACTCAGTGGTCTGGTAGACCCACCACATTATTGTTTCTTTAAATAAATACAGCCATAACAATTTATGTAAAAATACCAGATGTTTAAAATATCACAAGTGTCCAGCATAGGGTTCTCCTTTAGCAGCTGTAGCCAGTCAGCAGCCTGTCCGTGTTGTCCAACCCCACACACACACACATATACAAACACAGACACACACACACTAACAGCAGGCCATGTAGGAGGAGAACAGAGTGAAGGACACAGCACCTCCACACTTTTACTCCCCGCAGGTTCACCCAACACCACATGTGTAATATAAACGTGTGGGGGGTGAACAGAGTGAAGACACTGAAAATGGGTTATTTTATATGTTCTTCACAGAAAATGATCAAAGGACAAGAATCTGAGGCTGAAATAATAATAAATCACATCATATTTTCTTTAGGTAAACATTGAAAATGGGTCCCACAGACCTGAACACCACATAAGGGTTAAATGGTCAGCACCATTTAAACATTTAAAATGACACTTAAAGTGCAACTTTGTGCAAAAGTGTTGTTAAGCGTTTATGTGATAGTTTAGGCTAGTCTTGTTTTTTTCCTCCAATATCAGAGCGATTCCAATACTGAGTACCATATCAGTGCACCTCTAGTTGGCACTGTGCACTCCAGTAGGTAGCGTTCTCCTGGCCTCCTCCAAACCCAGATGCATCCAGACGGCATCCACTCCTCCAGAGTCCAGTGGCGCCAAATCAAAATAAATCTTAACAGCAAAAATTCAGTTTTTAGCAGAAGACAACGTAGCCACCCCTTTATACTGGGGAGAAGTGGCTTCTATGGATAAACTTTCATTTGAACTAATGTGTTAACACACACCCTGTGATGGACTGGCGGCCTGTCCGAGGTGTTTCCTGCCTTCTTTAGTGTGTTAACACACACTACCTAAAGTAGAATCCAAAAGTCTAGTCAACTTTTTTTATTTCATGTTTTTATTATTATTTTTTATTATTATTATTTATCAAAACCTCATCATTTTTCAAGCTTTTGTTTGAGGAAAGAGTCACTAATCCTCTAACTTTCCAAACAGCTTATAGGACACGCAAATCATATCACGTTATCTAAACACACTCTCTCGTTGTTGGTTGTTGTCAGTGCTAGAAAAGCACAAGCTGTGAAAAAGGCGAATGGTTGAACTTGACGTATCAGATATTGAGACTCAATGTATGTCCAAAAGTATCCAGACAGCTCCTCTAAAGGGTGAATTCAGCTGCTTTAAGGTGCACCCACTGCTGAATGCATCTCCATAGAAAACCACTGACTAGAATGGGACGCTCTAGAGAAGCCTGAGGTCATGTGAGCCTAAGGTCACCATGCCCAATGCCCAGCGTGGGCTAGAAGGGTATAAAGCTCCCCCCGCATTGGGCTGTGGAGCAGTGGAACCATGTTCTCTGGAGTGGTGGAGCTCCATCCAGCACCTTTGGGATGAGTTTGTGATCCAGAACTGACCATCCAACATCAGTACCTGAACTCACTAATGCTCAATCAAATCCTCACAGCAGTGTTCCAAGATCTCCTTTTAACAGTAGAGCATACAGACTCCCTTCAAACATGCCTTTGCAGATCATTTCAGCGAGAGGAGTGCTACTTATTTTTTATTTTCATAAATTTTATGATTTTTAAAAATATTTTAGATTACAAAAATTTCCGGTAGAGTTGCACAGTTATTTCTTCTTTCACTCCTCCTAGTTTTTCTTTGTTCATCTTCTTTTTCATTTAGTCTTCGCATTTAAATCAGGTGATTTTAATTTTTTTCGTTGTTTATTATTATTATTTAACTCTTATTCATCTGATTTTTCTGTACCTGATGATATAGACTGCTTTCATCTGTTTTCCCAAGACATTTTCTTTCTTTCTTTCTTTTTCTTCATGCACTCATTTATTTCTTTCTATTTCTTCCTTAATTCCTTTCATTATCTTTCTTCTTTCCTTCGTTTCTTTCCCATTTCTCTTTCTTTCTTAATTTTCTTCTCTCTTTTTCTCATTTCCTTCTTTCCTTTTCTTTCCCCTGTTCTTTCTTTTTCCTCCTCCATTTCTTTCCTCTTTTTCTTATTTCCTTCCCTCCTTTCTTTCTCCCAATTTCTTTCTTATTTCTCTTTTTCTTCCTTCATTTACTTCTTGTTTCATATTTCCTTTCTGTCTTTTTCTTCTGTCCTTTTCTTTCTGTCTTCCTTCCTTCCTTCCTTTATTTTTTGTCTCATTTTCTTATTTCCTTCTATCTTTCCTTCTTTTCTAACCTATTTTGATAAGTGTGAATTCTTTGACCGATTCCTTACAGATATTATTTTTGCAAATGTACTTTTGTTTACGCTACAGGTTTTTCCCAACTGTGTCCAAAGCGCAGATAAATGATCAGACTGGTCTGACAGACTCAGTAAGTCTTTAGCGTTAGTGACTCTCAGAAACTGTTCTTTTTAAACAGCCATACAAAACCAGGTGTTCCTGAGTTTCTTTGCTTGCTTGTCGGTTCAGTCTGATCTGATTTTACTCCTGTTAAATCCTTGATTGAAACTGCGCAGAGATGTTTGTTTACTTCACACTATAAACACCAATCAACTGTGATTTGACTGTGGAATTGATTGTTGACCCCTTTGTCAGTGTGAGGCTGCAGCGTCTCCGTGAAGTTTGGAGCTTGTCTGACCACTTTTTTCTACAGGACTGAGTTTGAAATAGACTTTAACCCTTTTCTGTTTCCAGTCTGAGCTACAGGAAACGCAACACTGAGAAGTTCTGAGAAGTAAACCGAGTCAGAACATGACCTACTGACCCACATGCAGGGTTCCGGTAAGTTTTAGAACCCCACATTGTGTCCAGGGAGCTGTGGGATCAGTAACGTGTACACTGTTAGAAATAAAGGTTCTGTTCAGGTACAGTTCTCGTTCATCAAGGTACAAACAGTGTAAATGTTCCCTCAAAGCTCCAACAGTGGTTCTAAGGTCTGATTGTGAACCTTAAATAAGTTTTTCCAGGTGAAAAGTTCGTATTTGTACCTTTTCATAACCGAATGTTTTAAACAGAACAGTAAAATAAAAGCCTGGAGACGAGACGGGGTGTGTGGAGTCAGTACAGCTTAGAACATATCATTTCAGTGGATTATGGTTCAGTTATGTTCCCTGACTGAAGGTACTGAGATGGACCCTTGAGGGTTTCACCCCAGTGACAAGAGGAGAACTGCCCCAGTGACAGTTTAGTACCTTTATTTCTGAGAGTGTAACAGTAAAACATTGAAGGTATAAAAGAGCGAGAACTGACAGAGCTTTTGAAGCCATTTTACAAAAATAGCCACAGTAAATCGCTCAGAAAAGATGGTTCTTCAAGGGTTCCTTAGTAAAGAAATGGTTCTATATAGAACCATGAACACTCAAAGAACCCTTTGCATGGTGAAATGGTTCTTCAGATTGATGGAGAATGCGCTGTAGGTGGTTCTATATTGGACGTTTTTGAAAATAGTTTTATGTAGCACCAAAAAGGGTTCTTCTCTTGTTAAAAGCATGACATTGTAACAATAGCAGAACCCCTTTCTGGTGTTATAAGATTCTATATAGAACCACCTACAGCACATTCTCAATCCGAAGAACGATTTCCCCATGCAAAGGACCATTTAATCATGCAAACGGTTCTGTGAGTGTTCATGGTTCTAAATAGAACCATTTTCTTTACTAAAGAACCTTTAAAACATCTTTTTAAGAGTGTAGCAGAGAAAAATGTGACTGTTAAATATAATTAAAATTTTAAAATAATGGAAAATACTACTGTGATGGACTGGCGACCTGTCCGGGGTGTATCCTGCCTTCCGCCCAGTGAAAGCTAGGGATAGGCTCCAGCACTCCACCGCGACCCAGAAGGATAAGCGGTTTAGATGATGTGTATGTGTGTGTGGGAAATACTAAAACAAAATCAAGACTATAATGTCCTCTGAAAAACTGACTACAAAGATATAAAATCACTAAGAAAAAACTGTGGTTTTAGTTTTTCAGTGAGTGACTGAGAGTTTAGAGGTGGAACTCTTCAGTGTTTGGTCTTTAAGGAGAGCTGGAACCGAGATGAGCTCAGTCTGCTGTGCTCATTTTGTTCTACTCTCATCAAATACCTGCAACACTTGTCAAGTAAAATGATCTTAAATTTTGTGAATATATCTAAAATTTCTCATTTTTTAAGCTTATTACAAGATTTAACTTCACTTTCTAGACATTTTACTTGGTTTAGTGATTTTATTAAGTCAGTATACTCAGTATATTTACAGATAATTCAGTTTCTAGCCTGTTTCTTACAACAGCATACTTACATCTAGCATATTTCTTTTTAATGATTTAGAGATAAAATCACTTAAAACAAGTAAATAATGTCTAGAAATAAGTTAAGTAATCTTATAATAAGCTTACAACAATCTGAAAGTGGGACATATCAGATATATCTGATATTTATATACTATCTGAAAAGGATGGCTGGTCGTCTCTGTCTGTGCATCAGGGAGACTCGTTGGCTTATTTTTATCTATAAAGCGCTTTTTGGCCATCGTGATCACAGAAACGCTCAGTGTAAATAACGCAGCTTATCAGACTCGTTCCAGTGATTGGAGCCTTCAGATGCCGAGAGCTTTTACTGAGCTGGGAAATCTACTTTTAGCTACACCAGTGGCTGGAATTCACTACAGGAAACTAAAACTTCGCTCTCTGGTGTCAGAGAATATTTAAACTTTTAGTCTCTAACCAGCTCCACTCAGCCTGACACTGCTTTATTTGATTTCACTCAACTTTTAATATGACTTTTGGTATGTTTTAGCAGTGTCTGAGCTATTGTTTACTTTTTACTTTTAACTCTTTACTTTTTACCGTTCTTTTTACTCTTTTTATTTATTTTATTATTGTCAATTTATTGTTTTACATCTATTTCTTTTATTTTTTAGTTTCTGTTTTTTATTTATTTTATCCTTATCTGCTCTGTTACTTGATATATATTGTAATTTTAATCGTTTATTGATTTAACAGTTTATTGGTACCTTCTTATTATTAAATTTTACTTTTATGATTTTTATTATCTAATTATTGCATTTGATTTATTTATTTATTGATTTATTTATTCATTTATTTTTTACTGTACAACTTCTCAATCCCTGATTCCTGTATTACTCGGCTACATTGTAAATTAGGTTCTCCCTCAATGTATTCCGAGTTTAAATAAAGGTTGATTGATTGATTGATTGATTGATTGATTGATACAAAAAGAGTCAAAGTAATGATCCCTGCAGAAATAAAAGCACAGACCAGCATGCATTCGTGATTTTCTACACTGGTTTATGAGGGTCTGTCGGTGGTTTAGCTGGTCACCCAGTATGGTCAGCATCCAAAACACAACATATGCTGGTTTTGCTGGTGAGCAGCCATGCTGGTCTGTGCTGGGGAATCGGCCCTGCTGAGTGATGAAGAGAAATGTTTCGTATACAAACCAGACCTTTTTATAAGAAAAATCAAAAACCAACACTGTGACAGAAACTAAGGTGCTTCGCTTCCCTTGACTCCACAGTGAAACTGCACCGAGTACAGACCTCATTGTGGATTTTTGGTTTTTCAAGGAGAAGCAAACATTCAGCAACAAAGGAATGTGGCGCCATCTACAGGACAAACACACTAATAACCAGATAACTTCATGATCACTTCACATGCAGAAGAACAGATTCACAAAAGGTTTTACTACAAATATATAAATATAAACATTCATTCATTCGTTCATCATCTAACCCACTTATCCTCCTGGGTCACAGGGAGTGCTGGATCTTATCCCGGCTCATTTGGTGGAAGGCGGGAAACACCCTGGACAGGTTTAACGTAAAAATATAAATACATAAATAATACAGTCCAGCACATTTAAAGAGAAATGCAGTAATGGTAAAAGGGTGCTACAGATGATTAACTGCTGCTCCCATAATCCCACTGCTGCTCCCATATTCTCACTGCTGCTCCCATAATCCCACTGCTGCTCCCATATTCTCACTGCTGCTCCCATATTCTCACTGCTGCTCCCACAATCCCACTGCTGCTCCCATATTCTCACTGCTGCTCCCATATTCTCACTGCTGCTCCCATATTCTCACTGCTGCTCCCATAATCTCACTGCTGCTCCCATATTCTCACTGCTGCTCCCATAATCCGACTGCTGCTCCCATATTCTCACTGCTGCTCCCATGTTCTCACTGCTGCTATCATAATCCGACTGCTGCTCCCATATTCTCACTGCTGCTCCCATAATCCCACTGCTGCTCCCATGTTCTCACTGCTGCTATCATAATCCGACTGCTGCTCCCATATTCCCACTGCTGCTATCATAATCCCACTGCTGCTCCCATATTCTCACTGCTGCTATCATAATCCCACTGCTGCTCCCATGTTCTCACTGCTGCTCCCATAATCCCACTGCTGCTCCCATGTTCTCACTGCTGCTATCATAATCCCACTGCTGCTCCCATATTCTCACTGCTGCTATCATAATCCCACTGCTGCTCCCATGTTCTCACTGCTGCTATCATAATCCCACTGCTGCTCCCATGTTCTCACTGCTGCTATCATAATCCCACTGCTGCTCCCATGTTCTCACTGCTGCTATCATAATCCCTGAGCTGCCCCATAATCCTTTTGCAGCTCCCATATTCTCACTGCTGCTATCATAATCCCACTGCTGCTCCCAAAATCCCACTACTGCTTCCATAATCGCACTACTGCTCTCATAATCCCTGAGCTGCCCCATAATCCTTTTGCAGCTCCCATAATCCCACTACTGCTCCTATCGGTAACACAATAACACTCAGATTAATAACTGATCGCATTGATTTATCAGTCTACTCAGGCTTTAGCAGAGCTCAGTAACACTGAGATCAATAACTGATCACATTGATTTATCAGTCTACTCAGGCTTTAGCAGAGCTCAGTAACACTGAGATTAATAACTGATCACATTGATTTATCAGTCTACTCAGGCTTTAGCAGAGCTCAGTAACACTGAGATTAATAACTGATCACATTGATTTATCAGTCTACAACTCAAATATAGACAAAAATGTCTTCTGAGTCTATATGAAATGTTGTTGATGGTAAATTAGTGGAAAATCCGAAATACGTTTTCTTTGGGGACTATTTTGTCTAAACACTCTGCATGTATCCCTCCGCTATACATTTATTTTAAAAAAAGTATTTTAGACCAAAATCTTCTTAAAAACTAAATCAAGTAAATCAAAACTAATCACAAAAACACCCTACGCCATGAACAGATTAAAAACATTCACAAAACTATCATAAAACAGTGTCTCAGTCATCAGGCAGTGAATTCATAACCATTTCCTGTAGTGACTTTCTGTGAGGGAGCTTTTAGAGGTGGACGTCTGGTTCCTATCACCACCACTGTGAACAGTTCTGACTCAGTAAGTTTCTCTAGAACAGAGCGTTTCACACCAAACCACTCTGAATGATCCATTTTAGGCTCAATACTTTTTCCATTTGCCTAAAGAAATCAAGAAACACAAGCTTAAAAATATAGGACTTTTATTCAGCCATGTAAGTATTTACAGTTTGCACTGACACGATAGACAGACTGTTTATTTCATTAAAACATTCACAATATTTATAAAAATCTTATAAAACATTAAATCGTTGAGAGGGCTGTTCAGTCCTCTCAGACATTTTTTTTGGCATTCAGTATGATAGTACTTTACAAATGTGTGCAAGGACCACTGGCAGGGTGACCCACATCACTTCACATTGGGGACACACTGAGGAACAGCGAGACTGTTATAAAAAGTCTGTTATAAAAAGTTGCTCATAAAAGTCTGTAACTTCAGAGATAAAGGCAGTTTTCTTTTTTTAAAAAAAATAAAAGGTGCAAGTGGTGCAACTGGTGGAGCTCAGAGCCGCCGGATGCTGCGTTTACTGCGGGCAGAACCTGCGACAGGAACAGTCTGGGAGCGTGGCGACGCCCGGATCATGCCCCGCTGACAGGGAGCGGAGCCGTGGTAGGCCGACTGGCACTGTGAGCAGAACTCGAAGGCACAGCTAATCCGCATGCAAACGGCCCTTTGCATGGCAGAGTCGAACCGCGCCGGAGAACCGCAGAGCCGACAACTTCTCAGAGATTCGTGGCTTTTTAGCGATTTGGTAGCCTGGTGAAAAGAAGCAAAAGGAAACGTTAAATTTGGCAGAACAGGGAGGAAAATTAATGAAAGAAAGATTAAATAAAGTAAGTCATTAGTAAAAGGCTACAGGTCAGGGTCAGACTCTTCCTTGCCGGAACCCAAGTCACAGAATATTCAGTTTCCACAGAACAATGTGAGAAATTTCAAATCGGTTTGAAGAAAATCTCATTGCAATTTTTGGCCAATATTGTAAGGTTTAAATTGCAGTTATTGTCTATAAACTGCTCTGGCTTGAACTGAGGCTGGGTAATATGATATGCTATTGTGACAGATTATGTCTTAGTGAGTATACTGCAGATATCATCAGTACAACACTAACAAGTATTATTGCAAAGTGAGCATAATTAAGCCTCTTTAATTGGATTTTGTGCAGTGTATTTTGTAAAATGTTGATTAAAAATAATTGTAGTAGGATTATTATTTTTATCACTACTACAATTAAAAAAGTGGCACTACAAGTTCTATTTTGTCTGTTATAACTATTACATAATATCACGGTTCATATCATGTATTGTGATAATGTCTCAAAGTATCATGATACACTAACAGTGTGATGTCATGCTGTCTGGATTAGTGTATTGTTTCAGTAGTTTGTTTTTAAAGAAACGTTGAATTAGTATCATCTGACACCCAATATTTATTATCTGTATCAGAAAAGATAAAGCAGTACTGTGCTCTCTCTAGTTTTAACCCAACACACTTAAAGATGGTTCTTTAGTAAAGGCAATGGCTCCACTTAGAACCATTTCATGCTTTAGATGGATGGAGAAGGTTGCATATAGTTCTACATAGATCTTTTTAAATGGTTCTATATAGCACCAAAAAGGGTTCTTCTATTACATTGTCAGGCTTCTCCATTAATCTGAAGAACCATTTCACCACGCAGATGGTTCTATAAATAAGAGCCTAAATAAACCATTTCCTTTACTAAAGAAAACCTTGAAGAAGCAACCAGGAGATAAGATTAGGAAGGTCGCAGCAGGAAAATCCCCAAACTGAGCTGAACACAAACCCGCCAGAACAGAACTGTGCGAGCCCTGTTGTAACTCATTGCAGCTCTGATTTGTGTCGAATTACACAAACATAAGAAGCTACAGTAAATACTGCAAACAGGTCGGACAAAATATCAAAAATCAGCTTACAGACACACGGACGATGTTGAATGTTGCTACAAACTAAAACCCAAGATGCTGCAGCTTCTATCAGTGCTGAAAGTGATAAACTGAATGCCTGTTGCAGCTGCCAATCATACAAATTTCATCAAGCATTTTACTTAAGCAAAATTATTATTATTATTCATGCTCACCTCATGAAACTCCGCAAAGCGGCCTGTCTTAGGCGTGGCTACAGTGCTATCTGTCTGGGTCAGGGCCTTCTTGGCTTTGTGGACAGGGGTGGAGGAGGTTACTCTCGTCTGGAGGCAAGAGAGCACCACCCTGCTTAGACAAAAGTCCCTGGATAGAGACCCCATGGATCTTCCCGAGTCCTACAATTAAACAAAATAAACAGGACAGGTGAGATGAGAGACGACAAAACGAGATCAATTTTCTTTTTGCATCCAGTGACGACGAACTACTCACCCTCCGCATCTTCTCCGCGTTCCTGCATCTCTGAAGAGCTCTGTCGTCTTGGCAAATGATTTTTCGCCACGTCTTGCTCACCCTCTTACAGCTGTCGACAAGAGCAGATTTTTAGGGCACACTGAAACGGTGCGTATTTAAAAAGAATGGCAAACTAGTGTTAA
This sequence comes from Colossoma macropomum, assembly GCF_904425465.1. NCBI lineage: Eukaryota > Metazoa > Chordata > Actinopteri > Characiformes > Serrasalmidae > Colossoma > Colossoma macropomum. The sequence goes on from NW_023494791.1 coordinate 2,154,017, forward strand.
TGTAAATCCACGAATTTACCTTATCAAGTCGCTCTCCCCCAGCAGGCCCAGGATCCTGGTAAGGATGTGCTTCATGTCCTTCTGCAGCAGACCACAGAGAATGTCCACATGCTCCAGCCCCATCTTTCCTCCAATGACATTTTGAAGGCCGTGGAGTTCAGCTATCCTGTCAACGACAGTCCAGTCGTAGCTTTGACTTTTTCTGTAGCTGTTCGCCAGCGCTTTGCACACCTCCTCCTGGAACTTAAGTACAGGCAGGCAAGAAGAATTAGAGTCTGAATGGGTGCCTGATGACACCGTGGAGTCTCTCTGCTCTGCACATCTCTCTGAGCTTTCTGCAGTGTCCACATGTTCTATCTGGCTGTTGTGGAGCGACAGGTAGCCGCTGTCCTCTGCCAGGCTCGAACTGCTCAGAATGACCTCGTCGTCAGAGGGCAAGTCAGCAGAACAGCGCTTTTCTCTGCAGTTCTCTTTATTGTGAGGGCCTTTCAGATGTTCCTCTGTGGGGCAGGAGACAGCAGGCGTGACCTGCCCTGAGCCATTGGTGCTTAGTGGTGCTGTTTGGCCCTTTAACACCACTGGAGGCTCCACTTTATCCTTTTCTGCACAGAGAGAGCCTGCTGAACCTCTAGTCAGGGCGAGACACTTCATATTGGTTGACTACGTGGTCCCAGCAGAAGGCCAAAACTAGAAAACAGTGAACAATAACACTGATAAGCATACATGGAGTTGTCAAATGCAGCTCTGTTAGTCTGACTGAACTGAAAAAGAATCTCTAAAGCTCAATCAAAATAAGTCATTTAACATGAGGTGGTTTAAAGTGGAAATCCACCAACTTCTCAAAATTTGTGCGTAATAAAATGGTTAAGATGTAAATTAGCCAAAAAAGGTCATTAGGAGTGACCTGATGTGAAGTGCCCCATTCTAGAGAAACGAGTCACAGTGGTGGTGATAGGAACCAGACATCCACCTCTAAAAGCTCCCCTCACAGAAAATTATTACATGAAATGGTCATGAATTCACTGCCTGATGTCTGAGACTTCATTTTATTAAAGTTTTGAAGCCTAAAATGTATTTCAAAAGCCATTCATGATGGAGGGATATATGCAGGGGGTGCAAAATGGCCCCTAAAGAAAACTTATCTTTCCAGATTTTCCCACTATTTTACCATCAACATTCCATAGAAAGACTCATACATGTGAGATACATGTGTAAGCTTACTGATGGCTGTGGATAGTGACTAAAATGGTTATATTTGTGTAGACATAGTGACCCCTGCTTCCCATCACCACCACTATAAATAAATCTGAGTCTCTTCAATTCAACTATTTCACATCAAACCACTCCAAAAAACAATGTTTACATCTCAAGGGTTGATTTTTACAAAAATTTGAAAACTTTGTGGAATTCCCCTTTCAGAGCTAGGTAGATACTACCTCATGTTTAGCCACCATTTACTAATAAGCTCAGACATTAGCTACAATAGCTGTGTGGCTGGTTTACCAACTTACAACACATTTGTTAACCAGCTATTTAGTCACAACAAATCTGTAACACGTTATATAACTAGTGTATAAACTTTTATCCTGTTTACATGCTATAATGTAGCTTAGCTGGTCTCCTAACCAAGTTAGCTCTACTAACTTCAACATGTTGTGCAGTGTTAATATTAGTTAATACACGTTAAAAGAGGAATATACACATCTGTGCTGCTCTTACTGCTGTAAAATAAGCATTCTGCTTTATTTAAAGCTCTTCTAAAACATTACTTTAGCACCTAACTGCATATCTAAGGTCATTTACGCGCCAATCGCCAGTCTAGCAGACGAAACTCAAAGCTAAACTAGCTTTAGCGCCTCATTTAGAGCCATTTTATAAAACTTTAGACTTAAAAAAATGAAAAATGCATGAGTCTCGTTGCTAATATGCATCTTAAAACAGTTCCAGGTGAACAAGAACAAAAGATGAAGTAAAAACACGAAGGTTCTTGTTTCGAACTTTCCGTTCCACCTTAAGTGGTGCAGCAGTTCCATTCTGGCGCCCGTACTACTTAAGGTGGAACGGGGAGTTTGGAACAAGAAATGGAGAAAATGCAACGTATGCTGCACAAACTCCTGCGAAACAAGCGGCACATCTTACCTCGGGAGTAAATCAGGGGATTTTTATGGCTCGATGTCGTTTTTCTCGTCTTAAATCGACACCTTAGCTCCACATCGCGAGTCTAGGCGGCAAACCCGGCTCTGCCGAACTGAAGCGGGAGGAGAGTAAAAGCGCCACTTTACCGAAACGTTTGAATTTCGCGTCCAAAAGCTGCCGGCCAATCAGAGCGCAGCGCGGTACCTTTAAACGCCTCACAACCAATGAAAGGGCTCGCCGTCGCGAAACGTCACGTTGCTACGTGTGTGGAGAGAATGCCGCGCACAGACGATTTAAAAAACAAGAAGAAAGGCGCCTTTTTTTTCCGTCTCTGCGCTTTATTTTAATTTCTCTTTTGTTTTTGGATACTCCTGGATACAATCCAGCTTTCAGTTATTTATTTATTCGTTTGATTTTTGGTTTTGTGTTGGTTTAGTGTGCGTGCGATGCTTTGTTTTGTATCAATGAGATGACATGAAACAAAATAAAAGTCCTGTGTTGCTAATTAATTATGTAATATGACTAAACGTTTCTGCGTAGGTTTTATAAGCGTTTATTTATTAAAGGTTTTGTGTGCGTGCGATGCTTTGTTTTGCATCAATAAAATAAAATTAAATAAAAGTCCTGTTTTGCAAATTAATTAGGTAACGTGACTAGACGAGTCTAAACCTTTAAACACGTTTCTGCGTACGTTTTATGAGCGTTTATTTATTAAAAGTTTCAGTCTAAAACATTTTTAATCCATTCCTGGTGGAGCAGTAGAAACAAGGTGATAAAAGGCAAAACAGTATTGTATTTTTTTTTCTGATTTACCTCTATTTTATCATTATCTACATTATACATAAGCTATAGAACCTTGTGATCCTATTTCATTTACTTTACATTTTTAATTTAGTTGTGCTGCTGGGTGAGCGTTTACATTTTCACAAACTTTAAAAAATGTAACGTTCAGATAATTCAAGTTAAGTTTTTAACAAGCTTCTGCATAGACATGTTTATGAGGATTTGTTTGTTAAAGGAGAATTCCACCCAGTGTCTTCCAAAATCGTCTGTATAATTCAGAGGCTGAGATGTAAACAGAGTGATTCAGAGTGGTCTGGTGTGAAATGGTTGATTGTAGAGATTGTAGGAACCAGGGGTTGCCATGACTTCAACAAAAATATAGTTATTTTATTTACTATCCAAAACCAACCAGTGAACCTACACATGCCTTCCGAGTTTTTACATGGAATATTGAAAAAAAAAGATTTTGGGGGACTATTTTCCTTACAACGCCTTGCATATATCCCTCCACCAGGAATGGCTTTTAAAATACATGTTTTAGGCCTAATCCTTAGCTCAAAACTAAGTAAAACAGCGTCTCAGTCATCAGGCAGTGAATTCATAACCATCTCATGTAGGAACTTTCTGTGAGGGAGCTTTTAGAGGTGGACGTCTGGTTCCTATCACCACCACTGTGAACAGTTCTGACTCGGTAAGTTTCTCTAGAACAGAGCGTTTCACACCAAACCGCTCTGAATGAGTTTGTCTACAAACTCTTATCTATTTAATTATGCAGAAATTTTGTGAAAATCGGTGAAGTTCCCCTTTGAGTTTTGGGCTGCTTGTAAACAAAAGCCACACTAAAGGTATTTCACACCACAAGATGGAATGTGAGAAATACATGATAATCTGACGGCTTAAAACGGTGACTTTCTTACTTCTCCAGAACAAGGACCCCCTGTTAAAGGTACAGACCACCCCAGGCCTACAGAGTCATTACTCCCACACATTATCCAGTGCATGTCACCACTGGGACTGACATTTAACATAATAAAGGGCAGTTAGCATGCATGAAATGTTTGTCAATTGCCGAGTCGTTGTTCTTCACTGCTGTCTTTCTTCCAGACAGACAGTCTGCACCAGCTTTCCAGCATGTAGCTGTGATTCCAGTGCATTAAAGCAGAGACGCTAACATTAAAGGGGAATTTAAACAGCTTTTTCAAAATATCTGCATAATTAAATTTGGTTAAGATGTAAACAGAGTCGTTCAGAGTGGTTTGGTGTGAAACGCTCCGTTCTAGAGAAACTTACAGAATCAGAATTGTTCACAGTGGTGGTGATAGGAACCAGACGTCCACCTCTAAAAGCTCCCTCACAGAAAGTTACTACATGAAATGGTTATGAATTCACTGCCTGATGTCTGAGACACTGTTTTATGATAGTCTGGAGAAGGTTTTGCGCCTAAAACATGTTTTTAATCCATTCATGGTGGAGGAATATATGCAGGGCGCTGTGAGGCAAAATAGTCCCCAAAATAAAGTTTTTTTTAAGATTTTCCACTATTTTCCCATCATCAACATTCCATATAAACTCAGAAGACTCGTGGAGGTTCACTGGTGGTTCTGGATAGTAAATAAAATGTCTATATGTGTGTTACTAAAATTGGTGTATTTTATTAACTCTTTTTAACTCATAAGTCTCAAGGCCGGTCTTGAGGGAACCCTGGTTCCAAATATTTTTAACACTTTCTTGGTTTCTTACTTTTTTAGCCTTTGTTATTATGATGGCAATTCTAATATACTTTAAATGGGAATTCTATGGTCATACAGGAATACAGTGGAAAAAGAAGTCAACACAGCTGCCTAAAAAAGGGCTCAACAAGAGATTATGTGATTCTGTTGAGAACCACTAGATGTCAGTATTGATTAACATTTGCTTTATCAACAGTTCAGGATGTCTTAGTGGAGTTACAGATTGCTAACAACAAACACCCAACACCCCCAGTCAGATTACACGGTTTGTTGATTTTCTGTGTGAAGTGAAAATAAGAACACATCTTCTAAAGCAAATTCAAAGATGGCATTTTTCTGCAAATTACTAACACACAATATATACATCAGTCAGCCATAACATTCTGACCACCTCCTTGTTTCTACACTCATTGTCCATTTTATCAGCTCCACTTACTCTATAGGTGCACTTTGTAGTTCTACAGTTACAGACTGTAGTCCATCTGTTTCTCTGCATACTTTGCTAGCCCCCTTTTACCCTGTTCTTCAGTGGTCAGGACCCCCATGGACCCTCACAGAGCAGGTACTATTTGGGTGGTGGATCATTCTCAGCACTGCAGTAACACTGACGTGGTGGTGGTGTGTTAGTGTGTGTTGTGCTGGTCTGAGTGGAGTTTTTAATCACCTCAGTTTTTAATCACCTCAGTGTCGCTGCTGGACTGAGAATAGTCCACCAACCAAAAATATCCAGCTGACAGCGTCCTGTGGGCAGCGTCCTGTGACCACTGATGAAGGACTAGAGGATGACCAACACAAACTGTGCAGCTGCAGATGAGCTATCGTCTCTGACTTTACATCTACAAGGTGGACTGACAAGGTAGGAGTGTCTAATAGAGTGGACAGTAAGTGGACACAGTGTTAAAAAACTCCAGCAGCACTGCTGTGTCTGATCCACTCAGACCAGCACAACACACACTAACACACCACCACCACGTCAGTGTTGCTGCAGTGCTGAGAATGATCCACCACCCAAATAGTACCTGCTCTGTGAGGGTCCATGGGGGTCCTGACCACTGAAGAACAGGGTAAAAGGGGGCTAACAAAGTATCAGAGAAACAGATGGACTACAGTCTGTAACTGTAGAACTACAAAGTGCACCTATAGAGTAAGTGGAGCTGATAAAATGGACAATGAGCGTAGAAACGAGGAGGTGGTCAGAATGTTATGCCTGATCAGTGTATATATGTATACATTTAAAAATATATAAATGTGTCTGCAGTTATATGTTTTATTTTTTTTATATGCTAATTTCAGCAAATAAACAGTAATTTTGCAATGAAATGTGCAGAAGTGTGAGGATTTGTTCACTTAATTCCACTTAGAAAATAAATAAAACGTACATTTCATGAGGGGTGTACAAACATTTGCTTGTGACTGTATGTGATAACAAAGCAAGGCATATATTTGTGTTTCTGTCTTACACACTGAACAGGAAGCTGAGAAGCAAAGTGAACCTCTGCCTTTCCCATGTGTCTGAGCCAGGGCAACCTGCTGAATCTGCAGATGTGTACACTGCAGAGTCGAGTCTGTGGTTGGCAAAGTGAGCAATGGGTGCAGTTTACAGCAGAACTAAGTTCAGCTTATTGAGTTCACTTGGCGGCCCTCTTTGCCACACCGCCGGGCAGTTATTTCCAGCCATACATGACCAGACTCCTCTCTGTTTGAATGGGGACAGACCAAAATACTCAAAACTGAAGGTCAAAATAATGTTTATAAAATATTTGAAATCAAAATTTGACAAAAACTTCATAAATAGTTTGTAGTGTTTGGCTCAGTAACACAAAAACATGATTTTTCAGGAGGCTTTCCCAGAGCCGGTTTATGAGGAGTCTGGCCGCTTCCTATTTCCCCCGTTATATCAAAAACAGGACTGCTGATCAGCAGAGGGCGCCCACGAGCGAGTCCTCAATGAATGGGAGTGAATGGAGCTCAACGGCTAAAAACGAAGAGTTAAAATAGTTTCTAATCACTTTAGACAGTAGGATTTCAGTAAAACAGCAAAGAAATCTCACCTGTATGTTTCCTTTTTATACAGTAAACGGGTTTTGGGCAGCAGGACGCTAACATTACTGCTACTGAGTGCTGATTGGTTAGCATTACTGCTACTGAGCGCTGATTGGTTAGCATTACTGCTACTGAGCGCTGATTGGTTGGCATTACTGCTACTGAGTGCTGATTGGTTGGCATTACTGCTACCGAGTGCTGATTGGTTGGCATTACTGCTACTGAGTGCTGATTGGTTGGCATTACTGCTACCGGGTGCTGACTGGTTGGCATTACTGCTACTGAGTGCTGATTGGTTAGCATTACTGCTACTGAGCTGATGGTGCTACTGAGCTGATGGTTAGCATTACTGCTACTGAGCGCTGACTGGTTGGCATTACTGCTACTGAGCGCTGATTGGTTAGCATTACTGCTACTGAGCGCTGACTGGTTAGCATTACTGCTACTGAGTGCTGATTGGTTAGTATTACTGCTACCGAGTGCTGATTGGTTAGCATTACTGCTACTGAGTACTGATTGGTTAGCATTACTGCTACTGAGAGCTGATTGGTTAGCATTACTGCTACCGAGCGCTGATTGGTTGACATTACTGCTACTGAGCACTGATTGGTTAGCATTACTGCTACTGAGTGCTGATTGGTTGGCGAGTGGAGCAGCTCATTGGCTGTTTGCCCTCACTGATGTCATGAACGTACATGAGGCGCCGTTTTAAACTCCTACAACTCGAGTTTAAAAGCTCTTAAAAGTATAACAGCAGTGTTAAAATGTTTTATGCTGCTCTGTGTTCAGGAAATGAGTGCATTCTTTTACGTTAAAAATGTTTCAGCATTTATAAGCTATGATTTTGCTCCATATCAACCCATTCGTTTTGGACTCGCTCAGGAGCGCCCTCTAGCGTTTGAGAAACCTGGTAGACCCTGCAGAGTGGTAATTCTCCTCTCTACAAGTTCTCTGGCTTCCCCACTGACACCACAGCGTCTTCAACCCTTCCCCGCTCGCAGCGTACCCAGCAAGCTGATTGGCTCTTTTTATTGATGGACGGGAGTTTCTCCACAAACAGGGCCCATGTTGAGCGTTACAAGCTTCCCCATTTATATTTTAACCAGTGACCGGCCTCTTCATTTATAACAACACTGATTCAGCTCAACTGAGAAGAGTTATAATGGATTTGGTCATTTAAGTGTGGCCTGTTCCAGGAAATTCAGGCAAACTTTGCTGACAGTATTTTGTTGAAAACTGAATACCAGAAAACTGCAGATGACTTACGATGACACTGAAGTATAAACAACATGAGGACATGACTGCTGCTGTATTTAAGCCATCAAATGCAGCACAGCGCCCCCCACAGGCATTTATTACTCATTTTCAACATCAGTCATAAATATTAATCTGAATCATTATCCTCCAAAATGTCCATAAGAGCCTCTTGGTCAGAAAACTGCTGCAAAGACGAACTCATCTCATCCAGCAGATCCTCTCCTAGTAAAAATCCATGTATGTCGTGAAGAGTTTTCCCGATCCGATGGTCAGTGACTCGGTCCTGAGAGAAGTTGTAGGTCCTGATTTTTTCTGATCTGCCTTTGGTGCCAATCTGTTAAACAGGACAAAAGTATGGTCAGTGTAGGTGAATGAGAAGACCCAAATTCATTCATTAATTCAATGGTAACTTGAATGGAACACAAAAAATGGACTCTCTGTGGTCATCAAAGACCAGACTTGCATATATGCCATATATTCCACCATATACTGCACAGTAGTATGATACATTTACACAGTCCTGTTATACAATGTTTATTATTTATAAACCTGTTAATTGTCACCCATTTTTGCCTGAAACAGTGAACCCAAAGTAAAAGGGGTGCTGTTCCCACACACTTTGGGCTGCAGTCATGATCCTGGACTCATTTGAAAGGAAACACTGTCAAGATTTTTCAGAATAACTGTATGAATGACTTTTCTGCCTTCCGCTGAGATAGGCTCCGGCTCCCCCACGACCCAGAAGGATAAGTGGCTTAGACAGTGTGTGTGTGTGTGTGTGTGTATGACTAAAACAGAGTAATGGAAAGTCTGGAATATAGGAGTTTATTTCCTCCTGACTCTAAACTGATCTCTGACTCTTTCCTTGTTATCAGACCTCATGTTCTGGATTATGGTGTCTCTGTGGAGACAGCAAGGCTCTGTGTGTGTGTGTGTGTGTGTGTGTGCACCCCCCATAAAAACAAAAATTCCAGATTTTCTACTATTTTACCAACATCAACATTTCAATTTCATATAAAAAACTCAGAAGACATAATTGCACACTAATAATGTTCAATATGCTGTTTGCACATCAGCACATTTCCACAGGACATCTGAGCACATCTGTATATTTGCACATCCTTTAATCTGTACATCTGGTATACTGTATGTACATTTGAATCATTTAGTTATTCATATTTACTAGTTTGTATAGTTATTTATTATTATTACTCCTACCTGTCAATTAGATATTTATTTCTGTGTTTATGATGTCTACTTATACTGTCTACTGTGGCACGTTATGCTGCTGTTAACACTTAACTTTCCCACCTGGGATCAGTGATATCTTATTCTAAATACAAACAATTCTGCAGGTAACCTACTGACAGATTCAGATTCAGGTTCAGTATATTAGTTATGCAGAGTGGAAACATTGTCAGCTGGCTGTCCAGGCAGATTATGTCTCAGTTAAGACTGAAATCTGAACTGAGAAATCTCTTTAATGGAGAATGTAGCCCTTGACCAGGTTTAATCTCTGTCTGGGAGGCCAATGCTTTAAAAACGTCAAGCAAACCTTTATAAATACAATTCAGGCAAGATTAGTTGTTCATGGGGAGGTGAGGTGATGTGACCATCACCAGTGTTTCTCAGTGATTTTAGTACCGTCCAAATCCATTATGTCAATCATTTTTAGGGACCGTGTCAGTAAACATTCCAGTGGCTTATCCTTTCTATAAAAAATCAAACTGTGAAAAAAACAGGTTATATCAGGGTTTCTCAACCTGTGGGCCGTGAAGCACCTTCTAGGGGTCAGTGGGCCTGTACTCAGGGGGAGACAGTCGTTCATAGTGGGCCGGTAGAGCTGTATGAATAAAACATCACAGTCACAGGCTAATTAAACGTCATCAGTTTGAGACGACGCTGCCGTGAGCGCTCAGTGCAGAGTTAGCCAGAGATGGAGAGGGTCCTCAGGGTGTTTCTCCTACCTTGTTCGGTGCAGACCTATCAAACTTTTTTCTTTCTTTCATGTGTGTGAACACTCCACCCGTATTCGGGTCTGCATCAGACGCCGGCTCGGCAAAACCCGTGGGTCTCAGTCCGCTTCCAACCGAATCCCTTTTGAGTTCACTGCTGGTGGGATGCATTTAATGATCAAACGAGGGATTTCATCAGTAGAGCCGGCTTTCCTCTTCTTCTAGCAGCACATCAGCGCTTTACTGTCAGCATCATCTGCATGTTTTAAAGTCTGACTCTTTACAGACTCTCATTGCTCTCATATCGTTCCTGCAGCTTGAGCTGCTGTTAAAATTGACAGACAAGCCTTAAAATAATAACAAAGATCTGCGTTTGATTTTTGGATGAGCATCAGCGACATGAGTTAAACTCAAATTGAAAACTACTGACAAAGAAGCAGAGATCAGGTAAGGATCATTATTATTATTGTGGATTGTGATGAGGCTGATCCAAAAGCCACTGAGTGGAGTGTGGTTTATTTCAAATGAGGCACTAAAACCCTCAAAACGAAAGAGACCAAACAGTGACTCCTGTGGGAGCCAAAAGAGTGTTTGCAGTGAAAACGCGACAGACTGCAGCTCTGAATCAGCCCATATCTACATCTTTTTTCTTTTTCTCCTTTATTGACATCTCTGCAAACTTTTTTTTAACATAACCGCATATTTTGGTTTCCATGATTGAGGTAAAATTGACGATCTGATCTTTTCAGGCACTAATTAACAGGTTTTCAGTCTGAGCAATTAAGTGTGGGCCGCTGTGCTTTACAAAAGGTTGAGGTTATATTAATCCTGCCTGAACTGCAATGTCCACAAATATTCAGTCATATCCTGAGGAAAAGGCATGTTCATGTTTTTTCTTATATAGAATTTCCAGAATTTCTGCAAAATCAAATGGTTAAGATGTAAACAAAATGATGTGTGAACCCCCCTCCCCATCTCTGTAACTCATACCGTAATGGCTTATTCTCTGTGAATGCTTCATGGACATCACAGATGATCTGTAGCATTTACATTACCCACCTCCTCATGGAAAAACAGTCCCATCCCCAAAACTGCTTTAGACCCAGATCAGCAACGTACCTGAAGTTTGCGGGCCTGGTACCTCTTACTGGTCTCCTCCTCCAGCTTTGCGCTGTAGAGTTTGGCCCGCAGCACCTTCATGGCCTTCTCCTTGTTTTTGAGCTGCGAGCGCTCCTGCTGACACTCAGACACTATGCCTGTTAACAAAACAACAAACTCCTGGCTCTTTTTCCACATAACAGAACTATTTTAAATAATAATAATAATAATAATTATAATGTCACTTAAAGAGCACTTTTCATACTGGTGGCAGCTCAAACTGATTTAAAGTGATAAAGATTAACAGTAATAGAAGATCAGCAAGATAAGAAAAAGCTGAATATCAATCTAAATCATCTGAAGCAATAACATGGATCAAATTAAAAAGATGAATACAAAAGAGAGGTAGAAATTGAATTTAAAGCTAAATTAAAGAGCTGCGTTTTCAGATGTTTATTAAAAGTGAGCTCTGAGCTCGACTGGCTAATAAAAGCTGAACTGAGCTCCACAGTTTAGAAGCAGAATAACTGAAAGAGTCTCTCCACGTTTTCTGTGTTTTACTGAAGGTGTTTGTAGAATATCTAAGAGATCTGCAGATACTGAGCCTTCGTTCACATTACCAGGTTGAAGTGGCACAAATCAGATTTTTTGCCCTAATATGATAATAATAATAGATCTGATGTTTTCAGGGCTGTGTGGACACACAAATCTGATCTACTGAGCCACTTTCATATGTGGTCCTAGATCGATACGTATCTGATTCGTGTCCATGCGACCTTAATCTGACGCTCAGATCGGAATTCATGTGCTTGTTTTCCACTGCGCGTGTGCCATCATTCAGCGTTACCATGGCAGCAGCGCCGAACAGAAGTTAAAGCCTGTAAACGGTGGAAAAGCAGCTCATCTCACCTTTTTCTCCTTCTTCTCGCTCTAATAATGAAGCTGAGAGCTGATCAGAGTTAATTATCTTCTCAGCGAAGCTCGTTCTGCTCGTTAGTTTGTGCTGATGATGCACGTGATTCATTCACGCAACGTTACTGAGTGGGAATATTGCTGTTAACACTGTGTTTTACTCAAGCACTGTGTATATCCTACCTCAGTAACTGCTGTGCTCACATATGCTATCTGACTGCGTAAACTCACAAATCACAGCATGTTACATATCTCTGCACCTTATCCTCACAACCTCATGCCCAGAAATGAGTGCTGTGTCGGTGCTGTCCTGTCTGTTTACTGTGTCTAATGTCTGATCTAATAATCGCATTTACTGTATTGTTTCTAATTTAATGTTTTGCACACTCACGTCTGCACGTTTGCACTTTGTACTGTCTATTTTGTTCCATGTTGTACCATGTTGGTCCTGGAGGAACATTATTTTTAATTTCCTACTCTTTGAAAAGGTGCGATAGAAAGCCCTTATTAATAAGCCCTATAATAGAAGCTCAATCATAAATGATGATGAAGTCTGGATGAACATGAACTAGTGTTGATAAGAAGTCATGTTTTTTCTCTGCTGTTTCCTTTTCTCACCTGTCGGTAGGTGCACGATCCTCACAGCACTGTCAGTCGTGTTGACGTGCTGTCCTCCAGCCCCACTGGCTCTCTTCGTCTCGATCCTCAGGTCTTTGGGGTTAATTGTAAAAGAGATCTACGGACGCAAAACACGTTAAGACCATGTGAGCAAACTCTGACTACACAAACACGGATGACAACAGGCACCAATTAACACCTGCTTCAGTGATAATCGCACCTCTGCTGGCTGAGGCAGGACTGCCACCGTCATAGTGCTGGTGTGCATGCGGCCTTGCTTTTCAGTCTTTGGGACCCTCTGGACACGATGGACCCCCGCTTCAAACTTCATCTTCTTATAGCTCAGCGGACCACTTATACTGGCTGTGGCATGTCTTAATCCCCCTGGAGAGCAAAGAGCAAAAGACGATAGCAAACAACAAGAAACACTTCTGTTAAAGGGGAATTCCACCAATTTTTCAAATATTTCTTCAGAGTTCATTCATTATTCTTTCATGAAAACAGGCTCATTCAGAGAGGACTGGTTGATTGCATATGTCTTTACAGTGGTGGTGATAGGAACCAGGGGTCGCCATGACTACAACACAAATATAGACATTTTATTTACTATCCAGAACCACCAGTGAACCTACACGAGTCTTCTGAGTTCATATGGAATGTTGATGTGATAAAACAGTAATAGATCTGGAAAAAATTGTCTATTTTGCCAGGGCTTTGTGTTTATCCTAACCTAAATTAGGCCCAAACATAAATCCTTTCTTAAGGCTTAAGATCTGGAAAAAGTCATTCATGCCTTTGTGACATCTAGATAGGATCACTGATGCCCTGTATTTTGGAATTAACAAAGCATCTCTTGCTCGTCGACAACTAGTTCAAAATGCTGCAGTCAGACTGTTACTGGTCGGAAGAAAAGAGCAGATTACTCCAGCTTTAGCATCCTTACACTGGCGCCCAGTGCATTACATTACAGAATAAATATAAAAAGGCATTGATGTTTTTAAAGCTTTGAATGGTAACGCACCTGCATATGCAGCTCCCTGTTAAGTGAGTGACCCTTATTAGTCCCGCAACGGGGAAATTTCACCTCCGCATTTTATCTGTGCAGTGAAACACCACATACACACTAGTGAACACACACTAGGGGGCGGTGAGCACACTTGCCCAGAGCGGTGGGCAGCCCTATCCACAGCACCCGGGGAGCAGTTGGGGGTTAGGTGTCTTGCTCAAGGGCACTTCAGTCATGTACTGTCGGCTCAGGGGATCGAACCGGCGACCTTCTGGTCACAGGGCTGGTTCCCTTACCTCCAGCCCACGACTGACCCCAATATATAAATATAATATAATAATAAATGTATAAATAATATAATACATAAATGGGTGGATTTTGAAAAAGAATATTTTTTTTTCTATTTAATTTTCAGTCAAAACAGCCATTAAGTACAACTTCTTTCTTGAGGGGATATTTGTGAGGAGATTAGATAATCCACTTGCACAAGAAAGGACAAAGGACTGCCCCCTTTGCCCATGATTGCCCCAAAAAACTAAGTGTTTTAAATCTCTTTCTAAAGAAGCAAACTGTTGTTAGAGTTGCTGATTTATCTGTGTCTGTAATTTGTTTTTTATTGTGGACTTTTAAATTTTGTATGTATTTAATGGGAATCTGTAAAGCACTACAAGCTTTTGGAGAAATCACTTTAGATAAATACAACGTATTATTATTATTATTATTATTATATTTATTAATTAAAAAACACCATCTCAGGCATCAGACAATGTACTCAGAACTATTTCATGAATAACTTTGTGGGGAGTTTTTAGAGGCATTGAAGAGGAATATGGGAATACGGCGAAAAATCTAATTTACCCTTTTTTTCTCTTTACCCCAGATGTAGTCGATCAGCCGAGACACGTCTGGAGTCCAAATTTTGTTTTTATGCTTTTAAACTGGAGCTGTGAGGCTAATATTGCTAACAAACACTTAAAGTCAATAGTCACCCAAATAACCAAAATTGTTTCGGTAGAAATGCATCACAAAAACTTCTCTCAACCCTCTTAAACCACATCCAGGTCTTCATTAAAGTGGTGCAGACTTATAGATGTGGTTTATGACCGAGTATGATTTACTGTGAGCTTTGAAAAGGAATAAAACTTCCCATCTACAGTCAGACATTTCAGACCACACCAGAGCTGGTATTCACAAAGCAGACCTGATCTTGGATCAGATTCCTTCATATTTATGGTGGTCTTTGTTACAAATACTGATTCTAGATCAGCACTCAGACTCCTGAGGTGGTTTGTGAATACAGGCCCTGCAGTCTAGAGCAGCTACCTGCAGCTACACACTGGAGTTCTGTTCATGTTTATAGCTCACAGTAAACCACACCGAGTCCTAAACCACACTGACAAGTCTACGCCTCCTTAGTGAAGCCCTGGACTCAGAGCCGGCTGAGATGAGTTTTAGTGATGTATTTTTACAGAAACGATTTGGGTGTTTATTGAGTTCTAGTGTTTGTCAGCAATGTTAGTCTCGCTGCTCCAGGACTAAACTAACAAAGCAAAATCTGGACTTTTCACACATCTCGGCTGATCAGTTGTATCTGGGGTAAGTGTAAACTGTGTAAATCTGATTTTTCGGCTCCCGAGTGGCGCAACCGTCTAAGCGTTGGCCCTGTCATCAGGAGATCGCAAGTTCGATCCCTGGTGATGCTACAGCCATCCGTAGCCGGGAGTCCGAGAGAGCACAATTGGCCTCGCTCTCTCTGGGTGGGTGGGATGGCTGCCCGTTTCCCCCATCACTCACTCAGCGTGATGCTAGTCAGCGCAGGCGTCTGTTAGCTGACGTAACAGATCTGGTGGTTCTTTCCTCCGAGCGCGTTCGGCTGTCCAGTGACGTTGCATGAGCGGCAGCTCGAAAAGAAGCGGTGGCTGGCTTCACAGGTCTCGGAGGAAGCCTGTGTTAGCCCTTCGCCCTCCTAGCGTTGATAGTACCATGTGATTGGGGGAGTCCTAACTAGCGGGTGGAATTGGCGACCACTAAATTGGGGAGAAAACCGGGTTAAAAAAAAATAAAAAAATTGATTTTTCACCAAGCCGTTTCTTTTAAAGTCTTCAGACGTCTGGTTCCTATCACCACCACTGTGAAGCATTTCACACCAAACCACTCCAATTGACTTCGTTTACATCTTAAAACCATAATTTTGAAAGTTCAGTGGAATTCACCTTTAAGTTATAGTTCTCAGTGGTGCTCCAGTAAGTCTGAATGCTATATTTGAAGATTAAACTGCATCAGGAATCAAAGACTAACCAATGTCACTTGGCATGAACTCCAGAGTGTCGAAGTCCCAGCCATGGAAAGAAGCAAAGTTCTGGTACATGTCGAATATCTCGGCGGTGAAAAGCATTGCTTCTTGACCTCCAACCCCAGCGGTGACTTCTAGGACCAGGTCACTCATGTCTGACTCCTCCTCAGGGACCAGAAGAGAAAGAATCTACAAAAATCAAAGAGTCACATCACACTGGTTGGTTGAATGCTTGAAATTTTGCAGAAAGACAGAATTTTAATGTTTGATACAGCTGATCTACAGCATGATACACCAATCAGGCATAACATTCTGACCACCTCCTCGTTTCTACGCTCATTGTCCATTTTATCAGCTCCACTTACTATATAGGTGCACTTTGTAGTTCTACAGTTACAGACTGTAGTCCATCTGTTTCTCTGATACTTTGTTAGCCCCCTTTTACCCTGTTCTTCAGTGGTCAGGACCCCCATGGACCCTCACAGAGCAGGTACTATTTGGGTGGTGGATCATTCTCAGCACTGCAGTGACACTGACGTGGTGGTGGTGTGTTAGTGTGTGTTGCGCTGGTCTGAGTGGATCAGACACAGCAGTGCTACTGGAGTGTTTAAACACCTCAGTGTCACTGCTGGACTGAGAATAGCCCACCAACCAAAAATGTCCAGTCAACAGCGTCCTGTGGGCAGCGTCCTGTGACCACTGATGAAGGACTAGAGGATGACCAACATAAACTGTGCAGCAGCAGATGAGCTATCGTCTCTGACTTTACATCTACAAGGTGGACTGACAAGGTAGGAGTGTCTAATAGAGTGGACAGTGAGTGGACACAGTGTTTAAAAACTCCAGCAGCACTGCTGTGTCTGATCCACTCAGACCAGCGCAACACACACTAACACACCACCACCACGTCAGTGTTACTGCAGTGCTGAGAATGACCCACCACCCAAATAGTACCTGCTCTGTGAGGGTCCATGGGGGTCCTGACCACTGAAGAACAGGGTAAAAGGGGGCTAACAAAGTATCAGAGAAACAGATGGACTACAGTCTGTAACTGTAGAACTACAAAGTGCACCTATATAGTAAGTGGAGCTGATAAAATGGACAATGAGCGCAGAAACAAGGAGGTGGTCATAATGTTATGCCTGATCGGTGTAAATCATGCAAAGACGTTTTACTTAAATCTAGGTGTATAAAAAGGCCACTGTGGGCTGATTATCAGTTGCGATATCATAACAGCTTACCGTTTGTTTGATTTCTTGAATAGCTGTTTGACAGGTCTCCCTCTCAGACTGGGCAAGTTCACGCAGATCTGGGTCATTTTCTGAACAGAAAAATAATCTGGATGTTTGATATGAGGTGCTCCGTTCTAGAGACTCTTACTGAGCCAGAATCCGTCAGTCTGTTCAAAACAGTGGTGATAGGAACCAGACGTCCAACGTCTCTGAAAGCTTCCTCACAGAAAGGGTTTTTTTTAAACAAAATAGTTCTAACATTGCCTCATGTCTAATACAACACACTCTTACAAATGACGGTTCTTTAAGGGTTCTTTAGTAACTGTAATGGTTCTAAATAGACCCATGAACACTCAAAAGACCGTTTGCATGCTTAAAGTGCTTATAAGCTTTTTTAATAGGATTCTATATAGCACCAAAAAGGTTCTTCTATTGTTATGACGTCATGCTTGTGTACAGTAGAAGAACCCTTTTTGGTGCTGTATAGAATCCTTTTCAAAAAGCTCCTATATGGAACCATATACACCACTTTAAGCATGCAAATGCATTTACAACACATTTCCATCATTTTGAAGAATTATATATAGAATTTACATAGAACCACTATCTTTGCTAAAGAACCCTGGAAGAACCATCTTTTTTAAGAGTGTGGATTTAAGATATAGTTTTGGCCTAAAAACATTCTTTTAAAATCCAATCATGGTGAAGAGGCACAACAAGGCAAAACAGTTCCTAAAAATATATATTTTTTATGATTTCCCATCATCAACGTTCCATATAAACTCAGAAGACTCGTGTAGGTTCACTGGTGGTTCTGGATAGTAAATAAAATGTCTATATCTGTGTTGTAGTCATGGCGACCCCTGGTTCCTATCACCACCACTGTAAAGACATCTGAACCATTTCACACCAAACCACTCTGAATCACTTTGTTTACATCTCACACACTGAATTATGCAGAAATTTGGAAAAAAAATGCTGGAATTTCCATTTAAGTAACACTCTTGCCTTTCAGTAATGCTTCAGTCTCCTCAAAGTCCTTCTGTTTTTCCTCTAATTCCCTGATTTTCTGGATCAGAGGCCCTAAAACAGACAGGCTTGTCCTTTTTACTCTTAACTCCTCATCGTCTCTTTGAAGGTCTCCAGCGTTTACAGCCTGTAAGAAGTCGCTGTACTCAGTCTGAACTCTCTTAAGGTGGCTGTGAAGGGACTTCTTGGAGAAGATCTCATCCACCGTCAGAATCTTCGTTACCAAAGCCGAGTTTGTGGTGTGAAAGCCTCGCTGGTGTCTCCACTCTGCTGAAACAAAATCAGAGATGCTATTAAAGGTTTCTGTTGGTTCCTGCTGGTGTCCAGTAGTCAGTGATAGTATTTTGTGTTTTCCGGATGGGTTGATATCACAGTGTAAAGGCCTGGTTTAACAGGTGTTCTGATCCCGAATGCATTAGATGGTTCCTTAATGTAATCCAAAGCTAACGTCTTTTATCCTTGGGGTCAATTTGACCCTAGCCATTATCAAAGTTCTGATGGGAACTTTTCACGTCCCCTTTTGTTGTGAACTATCAGTGGCTCTCCCACTCCTACAGGTGTGTTTACGTTAGATTAGGGCCCTAAAGCAGAGGGACGGTTTTTCAAAGATTATAAAACTGCACCTCAAAATCATCCAAAACAACTAGGAGTGTAACGATGCATCATGAAATCATTACATCGCAATGCAAAACACTGATAATGCCCATCGTAGAGAAGTGGCGATGCACTATAGAGAACAGACATTCTATTAATTAACTGCATTTATTGATCTAATTCAACCGCACCAATGTTTTCTAACAATCAGCACCAATGAAACCCTCACTCCATCCCTCCCAGCTGTAGTGTCAATACGCAGCTGTTCAACAACATCGTTACAGCCACCATTTTTCTCCATTTGACTTTTGTTTCAACGCATTGTGAGAAAACTGAATCGTGGTATTGTGAAGTGTATCGTTACACCCCTAAAAACAACCAAAACAAATGTGTGTAAAATGTTGACGCGTCTTATGTTTTATAAAGCTGAATCGGCCTCAAACTGACCCCAAAGAACACATCTGCACTCAACGACACTGACAATATGTTGTCATGTTACTTTTATGTTTGTACATATTAAATTAGGAAAGGTTATTAAATATGAGACAAAAACCAAGGTCAATCATTTATTTAGAGAATGTAAACACTGAATGGGGTCAAACTGACCCCAAAGATAATATGAGGGATGAATCAATTCACTTGAGAAAGCAGAACCATCAGGTTTTAACCCTAATGGGCCTTTTTAAGCTGGACATGCTTTGCAGATGTGGTCTGCGGTTCTTGGACCGTCTGTACTATCAGTGATCTTGTTATATGCAGGTAAAATAATGTCTCTAATAATTTATTTTTAATTGATGCAATTATTCAAAACAATTATAACACACATTACTAAGACATACACCAATCAGGCATAACATTCTGACCACCTCCTTGTTTCTACACTCATTGTCCATTTTATCAGCTCCACTTACTGTATAGGTGCACTTTGTAGTTCTACAGTTACAGACTGTAGTCCATCTGTTTCTCTGATACTTTGTTAGCCCCCTTTTACCCTGTTCTTCAGTGGTCAGGACCCCCATGGACCCTCACAGAGCAGGTACTATTTGGGTGGTGGATCATTCTCAGCACTGCAGTAACACTGACGTGGTGGTGGAGTGTTAGTGTGTGTTGCGCTGGTCTGAGTGGATCAGACACAGCAGTGCTGCTGGAGTTTTAAACACCTCAGTGTCACTGCTGGACTGAGAATAGTCCACCAAACAAAAATATCCAGCCAACAGCGTCCTGTGGGCAGCGTCCTGTGACCACTGATGAAGGACTAGAGGATGACCAACACAAACTGTGCAGCAGCAGATGAGCTATCGTCTCTGACTTTACGTCTATAAGGTGGACTGACAAGGTAGGAGTGTCTAATAGAGTGGACAGTGAGTGGACACAGTGTTTAAAAACTCCAGTCATGATCCACTCATACCAGCGCAACACACACTAACACACCACCACCACGTCAGTGTTACTGCAGTGCTGAGAATGACCCACCACCCAAACAGTACCTGCTCTGTGAGGGTCCATGGGGGTCCTGACCACTGAAGAACAGGGTAAAAGGGGGCTAACAAAGTATCAGAGAAACAGATGGACTACAGTCTGTAACTGTAGAACTACAAAGTGCACCTATATAGTAAGTGGAGCTGATAAAATGGACAATGAGCGTAGAAACAAGGTGGTGGTCATAATGTTATGCCTGACCGGTGTGCATCACTATTAGACTGAATTACAATAATGTCCGGTCTACCTGCTGATGTCCTGACCATCCTGCAGTGAAAGGTCCTGAAAGCGGTCACACTGAGCAGCTGCCGCAGCGCAGTCAGCTGACAGAAACAGGCGGCTGACATTATAAACGCGCGGTCTGGAATATCAGCACATCTAAAGACTTCAAAGCTTTAACGTAGTTTAATGTTTCCCTGCTGGACACAGCGCCTCACCCCCATGCCTGTCTGCTTCAGCACGATAAAAGTCGGGCGCTATTACTTCCTTCTCGGCGCTACTTCAAAATAAAAGTTCTCATACTTTGCAAACCCTGTAGAGAGGAGAATTTCCACTCTGCAATGTCGTCCGAGTTTCTCAGACGCTAGAGGGCGCTCCTGAGCGAGTCCAAAATGAATAGGTTGAAATGGAGCTTTTGAGCAAAATCATAGTTTATAAATGCTGAAACATTTTTAATGTAAAAGAATTCATTCATTTCCTGAACACAGAGCAGCATAAAACATTTTAACACTGCTGTTATATTTTTAAGAGCTTTTAAACTCGAGATATAGGAGTTTAAAACGGCGCCTCATGTACGTTCATGACGTCACTGAGCGCGAACAACCAATGAGCTGCTCCGCTCTCCAACCAATCAGCGCTAACGATCTGCTGCCCAAAACCCGTTTACTGTATAAAAAGGAAACGTTCAGGTGAGTTTTCTTTGCTTCTTTAGGGAAATCCATCCTTCTACTGTCTAAAACTAAAGGAAAGTTCTGGTTCAGTGATTAGAAACTATTTTAACTCTTCGTTTTTAGCCATTGAGCTCCATTCACTCCCATTCATTGAGGACTCGCTCGAGGGCGCCCTCTGCTGTTTAGCTGTCCTGTTTTTGATATAACAGGGGAAACAGGAAGCGGCCGGGCTCCTCATAAACCGGCTCTGACTGAACTCGATGTGTGCGGTGTCTTCACTCAGTGTTGAATGTGAAAAAAATACAATAAAAAAGATGATAATGAAACAACAAATTAAAAGATTAAATTAAAAGTTTATATGGTACAACCCACGACCAAACGACAGACTCTTTCAGTTTGTTTATTTATTTATTTAATTACTTATTCATTCAGTAGGTGAGTTGCGCTGATTTTCTTTTTATAACGTTATTTTCTTTTTTAATATTGTCCACCTACAGAACATAAATATATGCAGAATACATACATCCCAATACAGAAAATAAATATATGTAACATGTATTTATCAAAAATGAAATATATATGAAAATGGATATAATAATAAGACTATTACTACTACTATAATAATAATAATAATAATAATAATAATAATTTTTTATTTAGCAAGATTATATTTTTACCTTTTGCATAGAGTTATATTTTTTTCCAACATTTTATTAAAACTTACAGCAATTTTATTTATTGTCCAAAATGTGAACCAAGGAAACCTACATGCACCATTACTGTTGATAAAAGTAAAATAGTCAGGACTATTTTGCCCTAGGACTCCCTGCATGTATCCCTCCGCCATAAATATCTTTTAAAAACACATTTTACAACAAAATCTTCTCAAAACTATCGTGAAACAATGTGTCAGACATCAGGCAGAGGGAGCTTTTAGAGGTGGACGTCTGGTTCCTATCACCACCACTGTAAACAATTCTGACTTAGTAAGTGTCTCTAAAATGGAGTGTTTCACACTAAACCACTCTGAACGACTCTGATTACATCTTAACCGTTTAATTATGCAGACAATTTGAGAAT
Organism: Colossoma macropomum; assembly: GCF_904425465.1. Lineage (NCBI taxonomy): Eukaryota > Metazoa > Chordata > Actinopteri > Characiformes > Serrasalmidae > Colossoma > Colossoma macropomum. The sequence goes on from NW_023494791.1 coordinate 2,176,152, forward strand.
TTGGTGGAATTCTCCTTTATAAATAGGACTAGTTGCAGTTCCATTTTCAACCAGTGGATGGCAATATTTTACTATGTGATTTGCAGTAGCATTAATTCCATTTTTTCTTTTAAATAAAACTTGCAATGAAAAGATTTTCACAACTGACCTACAATCCTCAGAGAAGGTATTACCAGCCTAAGAACTGCTTTGTAAGGGGGTTGGATTGTGCTTGTAAATGTGTGGGACTGTGGCTCTGAGCTGAGAGAGATAATGTGTTTCTGTGCCTGCAGGTTTTTTCTTAGGGGGAAAGACTCATTCGCAATATTTACTTTATGGGCTGACAGCAGCTGGTGAACTGATTTAGACGCTGTTACCCATCTTTCACTGCTCAGTGCATTTGGCATCTCTACCAGGCCTCTTGTTCCAACATGTGCATTACTAAACATAAACAATCAACAGCTGACAAACAACGTCAAACAAGCAGTGGTGGACGAAGTACATAAACCATGTACTTGAGTTAAAGTAGAGACACCCAAGGTAAAATATTACTGCAGTAAAAGGAGAAGTTCCTCCCTTTAGACCTCCACTTGAGTAAAAGTACAAAAGGATTTGCCTTCAAATGTACTTAAGTATCGAAAGTGAAAGCACTAAAAGATTAATTAACTTAATGCAACTTAGTTTAATAAAAACTTTAAACTCAGATTCACAAATGAGTTTCCTTTACTAAACTGCATCTGTAGGTCTCTGTTCATAAACATAAACTAGACAAAACTAATTTACTATAAAATGAAATGTGTTTGTATAAATTCAGAAAAAAGACCCGTCAGTCACAACTGCATATGAGTACATATTTCTATATTGTGGTCTGTTTACACAAAGTTAGGTTAGTTCATCATTTATGTTGAATAGACTCTCAAAATTTTACGCTGCTGCACTGACGTTGAACCGTGTGCTGCACTGGGTCGGTATGACCAACAGGTCAAAACAAGCTCAAGCTTCTTTCGTTTTGACATGTTATGTTTTTATTCACACATAAACCAAAAGGAACGACAGATTTCTCAGAATGTAGTGGAGTAAAAAGTGAGATATTCGACTTTGAAATGTAGCAGAGTGAAAGTAAAAAGTCGCCCAAAATGGAAAAACTTCAGTAAAGTACAGATACACGAAAAACTACTTAAGTACAGCAACGAATTACATTTACTTCATTACTGTCCACCACTGCAAACAAGTGTGTCATATTTCATGGCCTGAGTTACACAGAGAAGTTCTGATGTATAGCTTTACAATAAATGGAAGAAAGGAATAACATTTTGCAGCGTCTCAGGGTCATTGTGGGTTTAGTGTGGGTGGTCTGTAGGCTTAATCTTTGGAAGGATAGCTCTTGCAGTTTATTGACCACATGGTAGTACTTTGAGTCATTAACCTCCTGACCTCTGAACTTGCAGCACCTTTGATAAAACAAAGCACGAACACAGGCGTGATTATCTTATATTCAGATATTTGTTTTGGGTCTGCCATGACCTTCAGGAAAGTTCGGTGAAGTCTTTTGCATTTCGGAAGCTCACTTAGCAGAGTGTTCTTTTAGGCCAGGGGTCAGCAACCCACATACGGCTCTTTTACTGCCCTGTTTTGGCTCCACAGCTGAATTAGATTTGTAGGTAAAAATAAAATAATCCTCCTTTACAGTAAAATAAAGCTCTGCTGATCGTTCAACACAGTTTAACAATAAATGGTCTTAAACTCTGGAGTTAATGTAGAACTGCTAATTCACCCTTTAACCCTGAAGATCAGCGCAGACTACTGGTCACCATAGCAACACAGACAACAGTCTCACCTAGCTAGTAGCTAACGAAACGGCAAAGAGAGAGATTTAAGACGAACATTGATAATTTGACTTATTTGCATTTATAGTCACTCCAGCTGGTTTCCTGATACATTTAATCTGAAACCAGAAACTGTCAAACACTAAAAAAAGTCACAAAGCTTCTCATTCGAATTCTCCCGTTCCACCTTAAATGGTGTAGTAGTTACATTCTGGCACCTCAGGCACCTTTTAAGATGAACAGGAAAGTCAGAACAAGAAGCTGGTGAATGAGAAGCGACTTCAGCCTTGTAAAAAGCCGAATGTTAGACATTTTACAAAAAACTGTTCCAGTTTTGTGGAAAAGTTTCCTGCTGGAGATGTGAGAAAAGCAGCTTCAGCTGAGCTAAAGATTAAAGCAGAGCAAAGTAAGTCTGAGTTTTCATTTATATTATATTTTTAGCCTATACTAGTATATCAGCACACACCGAGACATATTTACAGCCAACATGGTAAAATGGACTTAAAATGTTGTGGCTCTCAAGGTGATTAGATTTTTCTTGAATAGACAAAATGGGTCTTCTTAACATTTGGGCTGTGACCCCTGTTTTAGGCCAAATAACTTAGGCAGAAATACATATCTGGTGGGCTCGTGAAAAAGTGAATAGGTAATAGGTGCAATGCGCACTTTGTCATCCAATGCCATGACATCAGGCTACAGCCTATTTCTGACAGCAGTGCAGCCATCACCCTACCTGTTCCAACACTTCGCCCTATAGTGATACAAAACAATTGTAATCAACCAGAATACTGGATTCTCATAAACACACCCAACACTGCAGCACCCTTCACTATAAAGGACGCCAGGCACAACGTCCGCACAATGAAGACGACCCCTGCTGTAAAAAGACCATTAGAGCCATTAGGATTAAAACCTGATGGTTTTGCTTTCTAATGGGAATTGACTTCATGGTTGCCATTAGAGATCACTGGTTTCCTGTGGTGAAGTCAAGTCAAAGTTTATTTATATAGCCTCTGACTCTGTTACCTTTCTGGTTTCTCCCTCTTAGTGAGGCTGTAATAACTAGACCTGCTGGAGTCTCTGCTGCTCTGTTACACTGTAATCTGTGATCAGTCACTCTGTACAGAACTGACTCTCTGTGTGTTTCCTTTCTTTGCTGAGCTAAACAGCTGCCCATCCTGTGGGTCTGATGGTGTTGCTTCTGTTGCTTCTTCTGCCTTGATCTGCTGCCACTGCTCGCCAGCCTTCTGGACCGTTTCAGCCTTCTGGACTGGCTTGACCACCATTGAGCTTCATGCTGTGCAATGCTGTGCAAACCTCACCTGAATGAACTGACCCTCCTCCTGCTGCTGCTGCATAAACTCAAACTATCTAATTAACCATTGCTCCACCTGGTTTTCCCCGTTTTGTATTTTAATATTTTATACTAACACTGTTATCCGGTGTCAACCAGAGCAGGACGGGTTCCCCTTTTGAGTCTTGGTTCCTCTCAAGGTTTCTTCCTCTTACTCTTAGGGAGTTTTTCCTTGCCACTGTCATCAACAGGTGTTGTCACAAAGCAGCTTTACAGAAAAATCCAGGTCCGAGCCCCCATGAGCGTCGCCAATGGCAACAGTGGCAAGGAAAAACTCCCTAAGAGCAACAGGAAGAAACACTGAGAGGAACCAAGACTCAAAAGGGGAACCCATCCTCCTCTGGTCGACACCGGATAGCAAACAGCATTAGTATAAAATATTAAAATACAGAAACGGTGAAAAACAGGCGGAGCAATGGTTAATTAGATAGACTGTGCAGCAGTGGAAGCATCAGAAAGGTCAGTTCATGCAGGTGAGGTTTGCACAGCGTTGTACAGCGAGAAGCTCCCTGGTGGTCAAACTGGTCCAGAAGGCTGGCGAGCAGTGGCCCCCGATCAAGGAAAAAGAAGCAACAGCATCAGACTCACAGGATGGGCAGTAGGAGGCCTTTAGATCCCATCAGGGAACTATAAAATGCATCTGGAATTGCAACACCGGTTAAAGCATTAGAGTCCTTTACACTGTGATTTCAACCCATCAGGACAACAAAGAATACTATTAATAACTATTGGACACCACCAGAAACCAATAGAAACTTCTAGTAGTTTCTACCAGCAGAGACAGAACTGAGTTGAAATCAGCTGAGATGTTACAAATACAACGAAAAATGACACAGCACGTTTAAATTCCCTAAACCTAATCATCTTAGGCTAAAGCGTACTGCCACAGCAGCTACGAAAAGGTCTATGAACCACCTTTGATGACTCGATGTGTTGAAGTTGCTTTGACGTTTTGATACAGCCCATTTTAGCTTTTGTAGTCAAAGAGCATTGTGCCAAATTTGCAGAAAACTGACATCAAGAATGTTTTTTAATTTGGCTTTGAAAAAGGGTGGACATGGATTACAGGTCCCTCAGCTGGAGCCTAAAATTGTGGTACAAATTTAACAATCAATGCAAATGCAATTAATTCAACATAATTCAATTACAGGTCACCCAGCTGGAGCTTATCATACAAATACTGGTGCACTGATAAGGAACTGGGAGACTAAATGCACCCACTGGGCATGCATGCCCGCAATACAGTGCATAGTGACAGCTGAGTTGAGCCGAAAGAAGCTGCCCTCTAATGAAGCAGCAATCTCGCCATCTGACAAGCAACCCAGCAATCATATTCCACTGTTAACCCCTTAAAATCCCAGGCCTAATACACACTACGGCTTATTATTCGGTAACTACAGGGACTTCAGTGCAAACTAGCTGAGCTATGTAATAACTTTCTGTGAGGGAGCCTTTAGAGGTGGACGTCTGGTTCCTATCACCACCACTGTGAAGAGTTCTGTAAAGAAAAGTTTCTCCAGAGCAGATTATTTCACACCAAACCACTCTGAACTACTTTGTTCTTGAATGACATTGTGAATAGTGTAATGGAAAATCGCTGAAATTTCCCTTTAAGTACTTTTTGTACTTTCAGCACCACATCAAGCACATTTTAGGAGTCAGAAGGCCTCATCAGCAAAACATCCGGTCAGCCTGTAAAGCCAATGTCAGGAGGAGGGCGAGCCAGGCAGTGGGTCAAACCTGTGAATTACTCAGCTGAGACACCACATTCCTTGGCAGGCCGCCCCTGAGGGGACGAGAGAGGGTTTCAGAGAAACTGGGTTAATCCTCCGCGCAGTTGCATGCTAATGATGCAGGGTAATTATGTGGATTTTCTCTGAACCGGTCAACAGAGTGCTGTGTGCCTGATGGGTTCAGGCTCAGTTGTGGGGTGTGGGGATGGCAGCGTGCAGCGAAGGGAGGTCTGGGTGATTCACCGGTCAGTTGTGATCATAGAAGAGGAAAGAATTTTGTGCACAGGGACATCGCAAATCATTAAAGGGGCCCGGAAAAAATGTTCCTTCGTTTTCAGATGTGAAGCACCTCATGGACCTGGCTTGTAACTCACTCGTTCACTCGCTCACTCACTCACGTCCTTACTAATTCACTCACTCAATCACTCACTCATTCATTCACCACTCACTCACTCACTCACCCACACCCTTACTCACTTATTCACTCACTCACTGACTCATTCACTCACTTACGCAATCACTCACTGATTCACTCACTCATTCACCCACCCACTCGTTCTCTCACTCACTCACTCACTCACTTTCCCACTCATTCACTCACTCACTCACTCACTCACTTACATACTCTTTCACCCCCTTTCTCACTCACTCACTCACTCATTCACTCCATCACTCACTCACTCACTCATTCACCCTCTCACTCGCTCACTCATTCACTCACTCACTCACTCACTCACTCACTTTCTCACTCATTCACTCACTCAATCACTCACTGACTCATTCACACATTTACTCATTCACTTACTCACTAACTCATTTGCTCACTCATTCACTCACTCACTCACTCAATCACTCACTCACTCATTCACACATTTACTCATTCACTCACTCATTCACTCACTCATTCACTCACTCACTCATTCATTCACTCACTCACTCACTCACTCATTCACTCACTCACTCACTCATTTATTCACTCACTCACTCACTTTCTCACTCATTCACTCACTCATTTATTCACTCACTCACTCACTTTCTCACTCATTCACTCACTCAATCACTCACTCACTTACATACTCATTCACCCCCTTTCTCACTCACTCACTCACTCAATCACTCACTCATTCACCCTCTCACTCACTCGCTCATTCACTCACTCACACACTTTCTCATTCACCCTCTCACTCACGCATTCAATCACTCACTCATTCACTCATTTATTCATTCACTCACTCACTAACTCATTTGCTCACTCACTCACTCATTCACTCACTCACTCACTCACTCATTCACTCACTCTCTCATTCACCCACTCACACACTCACTCAATCACTCAAATGCACCCACTGGGCATGCATGCCCGCAATACAGTGCATAGTGACAGCTGAGTTGAGCCGAAAGAAGCTGCCCTCTAATGAAGCAGCAATCTCGCTGTCTGACAAGCAACCCAGCAATCATATTCCACTGTTAACCCCTTAAAATCCCAGGCCTAATACACACTACGGCTTATTATTCAGTAACTACAGGGACTTCAGTGCAAACTAGCTGAGCTATGTAATAACTTTCTGTGAGGGAGCCTTTAGAGGTGGACGTCTGGTTCCTATCACCACCACTGTGAAGAGTTCTGTAAAGAAAAGTTTCTCCAGAGCAGATTATTTCACACCAAACCACTCTGAACTACTTTGTTCTTGAATGACATTGTGAATAGTGTAATGGAAAATCGCTGAAATTTCCCTTTAAGTACTTTTTGTACTTTCAGCACCACATCAAGCACATTTTAGGAGTCAGAAGGCCTCATCAGCAAAACATCCGGTCAGCCTGTAAAGCCAATGTCAGGAGGAGGGCGAGCCAGGCAGTGGGTCAAACCTGTGAATTACTCAGCTGAGACACCACATTCCACACTCACTCAATCACTCACTCACTCACTCACTCACTCTCTCACTCATTCACCCTCTCACTCACTCACTCACTCACTCACTCTCTCAATCACTCACACACTTACATACTCATTCACCCCCGTTTCTCACTCACTCACCCACTCACTCAATCACTCACTCACTGACTCATTCACCCCTCACACACTCACTCACTCACTCATTTACCCTCTCACTCACTCACTCATTTACTCACTCACTCACTCACGCAATCACTCACTTACTCATTCACACACTTATTCACTCACTAACTGACTCACTCATTCACTCACTCACTCACATTGAACAAGATTCTCCACAAGGGGGAGCTACTGGCACTCTAGTAACTACAGTGAAAGGAACCTTGTGTTAGCTCAGTGGCTGAGTCTACTGAACATCATGGATATGTGTGAAGTGGATGCTTTTTTAGGAATTTTGGGGTTTTACATTCTGGTGCTTCACTTCAGTGACAATTGTGTCCTTATTTTTAAAATAAAAGGTTTTGATGTGGTATGTAAGCTTCAAACGTCCTGTTCACTCTCCATATGTGGAAACTAAGCTGCAAAAACAGCCTGTTTTGAATTCATTGTTGTTATAATGCCAAGAGGTCTTCAAATTCATATATATCCACCTGTTCAGCCAAGAGCAGGAACTCACTGAGTTATTTATCCCCTGAACTACGCTGATTATTCGCTTATTAATCTTAAAACTTAATGTTCCGTAACTACCATAAATGATTCAGTTCATGATCTTGTGAGATCCTGGGGAACAAGTATCTTTGGAGACCACCCAAACTCCAACAATAACATAAAATGAGTGAATGAGTCAACGAATAGATAAATACATAAGACCTGAAAAGTTTTCACATTTGTGTTTATGGGCACGTATAAAACCCGAGGAGCCGGAGAACAGATAACACTTCTTGATTTTTTCACTCATTTAGTCAAATTGTTGGCTTGTAGTTGTTGTTGTTCCCAAATTATTGCCCCAGAGAGTTCACACAGACTATAGAGAGCAGTTATCACCCTCAGCTGGTCCAAACTGTCCCCCACCCAGCATCAGGGTTACATACCAGTGATAGAGAGATATAGAAAAGTATAGAACATTATAAGATGATCTGAGACAGAATCAGGCACTTAGAGACAATGAGACCAGCCTGAAACACAGAATAAGCACATAAAAGTTATAAAATTACCCAGAAAAAATATCATGTTTTCCCATCCATCTCAATTTAGTAGAGTATTCTTTAACCCTTTACATTTGAAGGGCTCTGATCTGGGTATGTGTAAGCTCAGCCTAGGAGCTACATTAGGTTAATTTAATCAATCAGTTATATAGTCAGTATTAGGGGTGGGGGAAAAAATCGATTCTTAGATGCATCACGATGCGGACGTGAACGATTCTGAATCGATTCATTCAACATCAAAAATCGATTTTCTAAATATTTAATTTATAACGTAATGTTGACGGAATGCAAAGGGCGGAACTTGGAAGTGGGGAAGTGCAGCGCCCGGACAGTCTGTGACGGCACATAACAAAAACACCACTGGATGAGTGAGAAATCCGACTGACTCCCTCTGCATTAAAGCCAGGTTAGGTCAGGAGTCACAACACAAATGATGAGAAGAGCCATTTTGCCTTTCAACAAAAATCAAACCACTTTGGGAGCCACAGCGTTTAATGTCTAGTATGTCTCAGTGTGTGATGATGTCCTAGTTTAGGCTAAACAATATAAACGAAAACGCAGATTTACTTCGCTCTGCTTTAAGCTTCGCCTACAGCCGCTTTTCTTCCATCTCTGCCAGAAAACCTTTCCTCAAAAGTTGAATACTTTCTTGTAAAATGTCTCTCAGCTTTCGGCTGTTTTACGAGGCTGAAGTCGCTTCTCACTCGCCAGCTTCTTGCTGAACTTGCCCGTTCCACCTTAAATTCTGACTGAGGCGCCGAAGGTAAATGCGGCACCATTTAAGGTGGACTGGGAAAATTAGAAAGAGAAGCGACTTCATCTTCGCCGCTTTTTAGTGTTTGACAGTCTCTCGTTGCAGATTTAACGTACAGGAAACCAACTGTGCTGCTCATAAATGCGAATAAGTCCGTTCATCTCCAAATGTTCGTCTGTCTTTCTCTTTTCCTTTTTCGTTCGCTACTAGCCAGGCGAAACCTCGTTGCTAGGTGACCTGCAGTCTGCATGCCAATTCTCAGTTGTTGAGAAACAGGGCTTTCACGCTATGTTGCGCACGTCCCATCTCGAAGATATTTTACTGACACAGCGACCCCCCCCCACCCACTCTCTACCACGAGACCAAAACCGAAGTTGTAAAACACTGAATTAAATGGTAGGATGGCTGTAACGTGCTGCGTGGTCGTCCATCACCACTGGATCTTATTTCACCCTAACAGCACATTTTATCACAGATGAGTGGCAGCAGCATCTCCAAACAAGAGCAGTGAATGAGAGTCTTCCAGTTCTCTTGCCACATCACTTCCATTTGTTTTATTGATAAAAGATATTGGACATAACTGCATTATGGATCATTACAAATACTTTCCTTTAAAAGTACCAAGTCCTCAGACAGTAAGAAAATAGAAATGATGTATAGAAAAAAAAGATTCATCGATAATCGTTTTATAATCGCATCTCAGCCTCTGAATCGTAATTGAATTGAATCGTGAGGTGCCTAGAGATTCCCACCCCTAGTCAGTATCTATGTCCCCAGTTACACCTGGTCACTTCATGTGTCTATTCAATTACCAGTTGCTTATCCGTTTATCCTCTTCGTTCCTGTGCTGTGATAAAGATGGTTTCTGCCACAAAATTTGATGTTGGAGAGAATTTTCATGGAAAACTGTAGTTAGTTTCTATATAACATCCAAAATTGAGCACCATGTCTCGGGATCTTCGTACCATTGCTGGAGACAGTGTGGAATTATTGAATTTTTATATTTTTCTGGTCTTGCACAGGTATGCAATCCTTTTGCAATCCTAAACTTCATTCATGGGGGAGGGAAACGTGCGGGGTACTGTGAGGCAAAATAATCCCCCCAAAAAAATTATTCGTTTCTAGATTTTCCACTGTTTTCCATCATCAACATTCCATATAAACTCGTGTAGGTTCACTGGTGGTTCTGGATAGTAAATAAAATGTCTATATTTGTGTTGTAGTCATGGCGACCCCTGGTTCTTATCACCACCACTGTAAAGACTTCTGAACCATTTCACACCAAACCACTCTGAATCTCTCTGTTTACATCTCACACACTTATTGAACTCAGTTGTGCAGAAACTGTGAAAAATATTATCCATCTTTGATTATTTGATGCCCTGCGATGGACTGGTGACCTGTCCAGGGTGTATCCTGCCTTCTGCCCAATGACAGCTGGGATAGGCTCCAGCACCCCACTGCGACCCAGAAGGATAAGCGGTTTAGATGATGTATGTATGTATGTATTTATGACTATTTGAGTATTTTGAGTCAACTTCTCTTCTTTCACCTATTTGGTCAGTGCTAGCCGACCATATGCTACAGGTACGGCTGGCAAACATTAGAAAATTCAATGAATAAGCCTTGTAAATGAGCACATTATTGACACTCATTTAAGTTTTAAATGCGTTTTTAATGGTGATGCATATTGGCATTGACAGTTTCTTAGTCACAGTGCGGCCTTGGGTGGGTCTGCATGTCATTCAAAAAGTCATGTGTCGTTCATCCTGTGTGGCAGGTGGATGAGTACATTCACCTGTCAGCCTAAATATCCCTCCACTCAAGCTGAGCTCTATTTATAAGATCAGTGAGCTGCATGTGACATGGCTGCCTCCATGTGACTGTGGCACAGTGGCACAGTTGTGTGCAGTGGGGCACGAACGTGGGGCACATGGGTAATAAATAGAGGTGCACGTATTTGGCCAGGATCAGAATAGGCCGATTTATTTTTATTTTGGCAGATCAGTGCCACAGTTCAATGAGCCAGCGTGCTGCACTTGAATGCTGTTACTGTAACTTGCCAAAAATGTCAGCTGTTTTAGGCCAAACTGCCAGACTCGACATTTCATACCAGCCCACAAAATACCAGCTTCAAATTAACAGCAAATGAATGACTATCTATGTTGTCTGGTGCTTTTTGGAAGAAAAAGAAACAGACAAAAAAACAGCCCCAAAAATCGACTATCAGCCAATTTGGCTGTAAAGGAATCAGAATGAAAAATGTAAATTAATGTTCCTGATCAAGAAACGCCTAGTACACGTGTTAGGCTTACCTGGCAGGGGCGACACCATGATCCAGGGCGAGGCTCGGCCATTGCAATTCTGTTGTGCTGACCCTTGCGAATTCCCCAAATGCGGGAATTTGACCAGGAAGGTCCCCAGATTGACATGCCTGTCCCAGTAGAAAAAGCCAAATGTGCCACAATGGGTTCAAAGAACCACTTTTGGTTCCCTAAGGAACCATTCTTGACCCTTTTTAAAACATTTTTAGGGTTTAAAGAAGCTTCAGATTACATAAATGTTCCACACCAGTTTAAGGATGCTTCCTAGATTCTTCTATGAAGGATCTCTAAAGGTTCTTCATGCTTCCATACAGTGCTGTGCAAAACACAGAGACCACCATTCATTTAATAATTAGGAAAAAGCAGAAAACATATACAACAGCTAAATCTAATCTCAGCTGTCTGAGTGTTCAGTGAGTCACTCTTTCCCTTTATTCCAGCTTCCATTCTTTTCAGGAGACTCACTTTCAGTTCCTCAAAGAATCTGCAGACACACCTCCAAAGTTCAGTCTTAGAAGCTGGTTGATGATTTTAAGTAATCAAACACATTCAGTGGTGTTGAGGTCTGGACTCTGGGGTGGTCAGTCCATTGTCCAGCTTCTTTGTTTGATGTGTCCGTCTCCTTTTCTCAGTGAGGTTCTTCTTGACAGCTACACATCCTTTCAGACCCACAGCGCTGAGTCGTCTTCTCACAGTGGAAGGATGGACAGAAACACCTGTGGATGTTTTCAGATCTGAAGCAGCTTGATTTTCTCCTCTCTCTCAGAGATGAAAGCTTTAAGTGCTGTTTATCTGATGGGGGCAGTGTTGGTGTCGACCAGCTCTTCCAGGTGGTTGTTAGGAGCCACATGTTCTCTGTAGCTTTTATTCAGTTTTTGAACTCCAGTTTTGGAAACTTTTTTTTATTTTGAATTTCCTCTTCCTCATGCAAGTGGATCATGTTATATCTAATCTCCTCACAAAAATCTCCTGAAAATGAATCATTTGTACTGCTCAAAATAGAAATAAGAAGAAATGAAAGGTCAAATAGGCCTCAATACTAGTCTGTAAATTTTGGCACATCTTCACAGTCTTGTCACAAAGATGCTCATTGATGCTTCATTCCATCCATCAACTCAAATCTCATTTATCCAGAGCCAGATACTAAACAGAGGTTCTACCACAGCGCACAGAAGAAAGCCTGTTCTGTGCTGAGCAGCCTAATTACTGAATTATTAAACTGCTCAGGAAGCTGTCAAAGTCCTCTTTATTAAACACGAGACCAAAGGCACAATGTGTTAAGGCAGGCATTTGGAACATTTCTCATAACTGTGTGACACACAGTTCGACAGCCAGTGTAAAAAAAAAAGAGGAAAAAATCTATTCAAGGCAAAGCTTTCACGGTCACTGATGGAATTTGGAGCTGGCGCCTTCTTAATGCGGAGCAGTACAGCTCTCGCATGGGAATCAGCAAGCAGCCTTTCGGCCACTGTGATAGACGCCTAAAGGAGCCCCGGCGGACGGGTTCCTCCGGCCTCAGCGCAGCGGAATGCAGAGCGGGCAGGACAATGTGAGGAGTCCACACAGCTGTCTCACAATGTAAGTAAATGCAGGGTGACGTGGTGACAAAGGGAGGGTGGGGTCTCACGGACCGTTGGGATAGTGTCCTGCAGCAGACGGGCCTGTGATAAACGATGGGGTGCCATTTAGCCCCTGTAACTCTTAAAGGAGACATTCATTATAAGAATAATAATAATAATAATCTTTATTTATACAGCACTTTTCATGCCAGTGGCAGCTTAAGGCACTTTACAGACAGCTTAACAGTAACACAAGAAATTGCAAGTACTAATTTAAAATCATAAAAAGACAGATTGAATTAAAAACATAAACGCCAAAAGACGTAGAGTTTTAATGAAGCTCTGAGTTAAAGAGCTGCGTTTTCAGATGTTTATTAAAAGTGAGCTCTGAGCTCGACTGTCTAATAAAAGCTGAAGTTTAGAAGCAGTTTAGAAGCAGAATAACTGAAAGTCTCTCAATGTTTTCTGTGTTTTACTGAAGGTCAGTATCTGCAGATCTAAGATCATAAACAGAGAGACACTCTGTGATGTAAGCGGTGCTTTAAGGTCGTTTAGAGCCTTAAGAACTAGTAGCAGAGCTTTAATTTATCCTGAATGATACAGGCAGCCAGGGCGGCATGGTGGCGCAGTGGGTAGCGCTGTCGCCTCACAGCAAGAAGGGCCTGGTTCGATTCCCGGCCGGGTGATCAGGGTCATTTCTGTGTGGAGTTTGCCTGTTCTCTGCGTGGGTTTCCTCCCACAGTCCAAAAACATGCGGTCAGGCCAATTGGATATGCTAAATTGCCCCTAGGTGTGAGTGGGTATGTGTGTGAGAATGTGTCTGTCTGCTCTGCGATGGACTGGCGACCTGTCCAGGGTGTATCCTGCCTTCTGCCCTTATGGGTCGCGGTGGGGTGCTGGAGCCTATCCCAGCTGTCATTGGGCGGAAGGCAGGATACACCCTGGACAGGTCGCCAGTCCATCGCAGGGCAGACAGACAGACACACACACACTCACACCTAGGGGCAATTTTAGCATGTCCAATCAGCCTGACTGCATGTTTTTGGACTGTGGGAGGAAACCGGAGTACCCGGAGGAAACCCACGCAGACACGGGGCGAACAGGCAAACTCCACACAGAAAGGACTAAACTGCATAACTGTGTGCTTCATACATATGGAGGATGAATGAATTCCATCCATCTTTGACCAATTGGATTCTGAAATTTGTGCGTGTATATAAGCGTGTGAAGGCAGACGAGCAAATACTTTTGGCCATATAGTGTATGTCCCCTATCTTACCCGTCTTAGATGAAGTGGTCATTTATTAAATCTAGGAGGGTGTCTGGTGGCTGTGAAGGGAGATACAAAGCTATGAATTTGTAGATATCTGAAGAAGTGCATCCTGGGGATGAGTTTGACGTGACTTCTGACTGAATCACGAACATTTAAAGCGTGTAAAACGTTCAAATGACATTTTTAGACTTTTATACTGCCGTTTTACAGTAAATCATACTGTAAGTGCTTTAATTCAAGCCTGTGATATTAATGATGGAGCTGTTTAGGCTGTTGGCTCTTTTAGCCTGTTAGCTAGCTGACCAGCCTGGTTCTAGTTAAGAACATAAGTTGCCAGCCGTTCAGTTTAAACAAACAAACGGGTTCTTACTTCATCAGTACACTCGGCGCTCCATGTGAGCAGCATTAGAGTCAAAGATTATTCCAATAACAGCACAAGGGTTTTTTGTGATGTGGTGCAGTGATAGTTAAGCGTATATTATGGATTTTATAACAGCTTCGAACGCAGCTCAGCCAATCAGATTTTAATTTATTTATATAGCACTTTTTACAACAGCCAATGTCACAAAGCAGCTTTACAGAAAATCTGAGCCACAGTGAGCGTCAACAGTGGCGACAGTGACAAGGAGAACCTCCCTAAGAGCAAGAAACATTGAGAGGAACCAAGACTCAAAAGGGGAACCCATCCTCCTCTGATTCACACCGGATAACAAACAATAAATGAATAATTTTCAATATATAATTTGGGCTGAAATTTTAAAGTCTTCAGTCAAAATGATTTATTTATCCAAAATAAAGAAAAACGAATGAGAGAATTTCCTTTTCTTCTTCTAATGATCTTGAATATGTGAAAACTTTGCATATTCCAGATAAACAAAATAACATGATGGCAAAATATTGAAGTATTTTAATGATTATATTGAAAGGTAAAGTGTATTTATAGGTTGTATTATGGCCTTTATCTTCAAAGACTTACTTTCCTCACCTTTAAATAAAAGAGTTTGGTGTAGAATGTAAACATTGTTAAAGCTTCCAAAAATCCAGTCCACTCAGTCGTATGCAAAAGTGCGTGAACGTGGTTTTGGTGAGTTTTTAAGTGAAAGTATGTTAACACTATAGATAAATAAACAAATAAATAAAAACACTTTAACACAAAATTGACTGTTTATTCACTGAATTTAACATATAAGAATCAATCATAATATGTGGTCTATGGAGAAGTGATGGCAGATTGTTACAGCAGATATGCTGTGATTTTTTCAATGTATTAAACTCAGTAAAGAAAGAGAAACTGTGCAGAAAAATGCCATATTTGAGTGTATTTTCTGTAGAGGATTTATTAACTTATTTTCACTTAACCAAACATCAATTAACTGAGCTACAAAAAAGCTTGTTTTTAATTCACTTTAGCATACATTTGCCTATTCAATCTGTAGCAGTTTAGCCCCGCCCACTCACACTGAAGTTATAAGGAGTGTTTCAGCCTGGGCTGCACAATAGACAAGGTTTATCAATACAGCACATTTCACACACAAAGGCAATTCGATGTGCTTTACATTAATAAAAGCGAAAGAAAACAATAAAGACAAAATAATTTAGAGTGAAAAACAATACAAGATAAAAATCGTAAGATATATAATTAAAAGAAAAGTACGAAGTACATAAAGTAGATAAAACATAAAAGGAATTAAACAAAGTGCTTAAATGTTATTAAAATTAGCTTATTAAGATAAGCTGTAAGTAAAGTGCAGCACAAATAGAGTGAAAATTACAGAGCTCAATCACAGGCACATGATAGTACACTGTACAATACAGTACACAACGGCCAATCAGAACACAGCTCATTTACATAGATCACTCTAAAAGGCACAGTGACAAAAACGGCCTGTTTAATTCTAAGGGATAAAAAGAGGTCAGAATGACAAGAATTATGACTGTGGAACTTCACAGATATTATATTTGGACCTCAGAGGAAAAGATGACATCATACTTACACTGAATTGCACTGTTTGGATAAACACTGTGTCTGAGTAACAGATTGTCGGCCAGTGATTTCAAACTGATATACTGAATGTACTGGAAATACGTGCACAACGGTCATGACGCTGAGACCTGCATGACTTTATGCTTCTGCTTGAAGCAGAACTGAGCACAATGGAGCAAATCAAAGCACTGTGGGTTTGTGAACGAGCTCGCTCAGCCTGTATGACCAGCTGTGGGAAGGCAGCCGTGTTTTCTTGGCTGTTCAGGGTCCTGGTGTTTTCAATAGAGTTGAATCAGAGCGTGCACTCTTTCAGGGCCCAACACAGCAGGGGAGTGCATGAGAAAGCCCCCCCAGATAGCCCAAAGCACCATTAGAGCATCCTCAGAGTGACCAGAGTGGTTCAGATGTTTGAGAAGCATTCACATGGTAATGGGAGTAATGGCTCGCTTTAAAGGGCCCATATTTTATTTGAATCTTATTTTCCCCTCTGAGGCCCACTTACAGGTTTTATATACCACAAAACTAGAATTCATTTATTCCTGACCAATTTCCAATTTATTACTTAGAATTAAACAGGCTGTTACTGTGCATGTAAATGAGCTCTGTTCTGATTGGCTGCCCTGTATTGCGCTGCATTCAAAATGCAGTCCAGACTGAAACACTCCTTATAACTTCAGCATGAGTGGGTGGGGCTAAACTGCTGTGTGTGTTTATATTTAAATATGTTTTTAAATATGTTATTTTTTAGTGGCATCACTGAAACAGTGAATTCAAAGCAGGCTTTTTTGCAGCATTGTGTCCATAAGTGAACTGTATGGACTGAGAAGTGAACAATACATACTACATCAAACTCTTATAAAAAAAAAGCAAGGGAAATATGGTTTTATGTGATATGGGCCATTTAATCCAATATGGAAAAAAATATATGGACATATATTTTAATATATTTGAAATACATTCCAAATTCATCGCAGTCGATGCTGAAACACATTCCAAACACTAAAATGTATTTCAGAATATTTTGCCATTTTAAGTAAATATATTTTTAAAATGCATTTATTTTAAAATGTATGAGGAAATATTGCACATAGAAATGTACCATACAAAAATAACTGTATGTAAATGTGTTTATCAAATACATTTGAAAATGTATGAAAATATCCAGAATCCTGTCTGATGCTCTTCACTGTCTGATACCTTTAGAAATGAATTTGTGTTCCAGTATCTTCATTTTAAATCTGATCAAATGATCCTTTAACAGGACAGAAGCGAGTGTTGTGGGAATTGATACTCTGTGAAAATGCAGTTATGATCTGATATCTTGTTTATTTGAAGTACATTGTGTGTGAGAGTCTGACTGCAGACGTACATGGTTAATGTAAAGTCAGTACTGTTCATTCAGCTCATGTGTATTTAGTTACATCTGTTACCTTTATTAAAACTACATACAATTGAAAAAATATGACAATAAATACAAATAAACGCATTTTAAAAATATATTTAACAAATGCATTTTTTAATCATTTTCATTCATTGCAAAAATATGTTTGATAAATATATTTAGAATATATTTTTTCATATAAGATAAGATATATTATAAAGTCTATCAAAAATAAACTCTATCCTTCACATTAATTCTATTCACAAAAAATAACAATATAGACATTATAAATAAAAAAGCAACAAAATCTTTACGCTGTAAGGATATTTTACCCGAATTGCACACGGAATATTACACATAGAGTATTGCACATGAAATATGGGAACTGTGATGTATTAACAAGGTAAACATCATAAATAGAAAAGCAAAAATCTTTACATCTACAGGGTTTTCTTGCTTGGAGTATTGCACATAATATTGCATATGATATTGTGGCCGCACTGCCATGACATGCTTAGGGGGAGTGGCTGTGCAAAGTGGCTCTTGCGCCACACTTCTAGCTGAAAAAGGACATTTGCTGTAGTAGTTGTTGTTGATGCTGTTAATGAAGCAGTGGTTGCTCAGTGTAAACTGTGTCTGTGGAGTTCGTCCACTCTACACGTGTGTCATTACCCCCTCCCGGGGTTCCTGTTGGGGTAGAGCCAGGCTGGGCATTTCTTGTTGCCTGTTTAAAACAAATTCGTCCGTATGTGCAATGCTGCCCGCGTCTTCTTCTGAGCCAGCGCCACGATATAATGTGAAACGCTGTTTAATTGGCTGAGCCATTTCACCAGCCTGTCATAGTGTCAAATAAAGACACCCAGGCCTCTCCCACAGTTCCTATTCTCCTTCATATGTGGCCTTAATTTGTCAGTGCTAGACCTGCCTTACAGAAGTATGCTATGTTTGACTCATAGTTAGGCGTTTTGGAAGTGTGCAGAGCAGGAGTGGACTGAAATGCTCCTCCAGAGAATCCACATTTTTGCTCCCAGGCAGAATTCCAGAAATCGCACATTCACCATTCACCACTATTCCTATCCTGATGTTAATATACTGCCATTCTATGTACTCTACAGTATATATAGTATATATAAATTGCCTGAGATTCATAATGCTTTATCTTTTTGGGCCATTATAAACCTGATTAAGACCCTAGATCCCATGCCCTATTCACAAAGGCAGAGTGCCATAGGCTATATAGCGAAAATGATCAGGCTCTTTCACATGACAATGAATTTATTAAAACAGATCGCCTCGTCTATGTATAGGCACAAATATTTGAACGTCAATAACTGCATGTTTATGTGAAGTCAGAGCAACAAACAGCAATCGAATCTGCACAAACACTCGCTACACAATCAGCTCTTCTTCAAGAAGACGCATAAAATATAATGTATATTTCATTCATTTATATAATAGTTTATTGTGAGGTCAGAGTTGGGGTGGTAAGGCTGATTTCAAGGGCTGCAGCTGCCACCCTGTGCTGCCCATGTAGCCACAGCTCTGCTAAAATTAACTTTTTGATTGCTCAATGCAGCCTGATCTTCTTTCCATGTGAAATAATAAGATGTTACAGTTAGGAGACTGAACACTGACGCTTCAGTGCGTCAGCCTGGTCAGAGTGAGCCTGGCTGGGGTCAGTGGTGTAGTAGGTGGTTGAGTACAAAATTCTTCTACTGACGTATAAAGCTCTGAATGGCCTTGCTCCTCAGTACCTCAGTGACCTTATTTCCTATTATCAACCGACACGCCCACTTAGATCACAAGGTGCTGCTCATTATTAGTACCCAGAATAAATAAAGTTACGTCAGGGGGAGGAGCCTTTTCATACAAAGCCCCCCAGCTTTGGAATAGCCTACCAGTCTGTGTTCGGGACTCAGACACAGCCTCCATCTTTAAGTCTAGGCTAAAAACTTACCTGTTTAGTCGAGCATTTGGTTAATTAGTTTTCCTAACTATCTGTCCCCCTTATCCCCCCCTTCCCCCCTCCCCCTCTTTTTCCCTGAGCTGAGCGGCTGCCTGTCCTAAGAGGGTCTGATGTGACTGATGCGGCCAGCGCTCTGCACAGTGGTGTTAAACTGTATCCACTCATACTGTTTTGTGTCTGTGCTGTTATCCGGTGTCGACCAGAGGAGGATGGGTTCCCCTTTTGAGTCTGGTTCCTCTCGAGGTTTCTTCCTCTTGTTGAGGGAGTTTTTCCTTGCCACTGTCGCCAAGGCTTGCTCACTGGGGGCGTGGACCCGGATTCTCTGTAAAGCTGCTTTGTGACAACACCTGTTGTAAAAGGCGCTATATAAATAAATTTGACTTGACCCTACTAGTCTAATCTGAAATAGCAGGTTTACTAGCCATTAGCAAGACTAGCCTAGCTAACTAACTTAGCTAGTTACATAAATATCTGGAACCCTAGCAGTAGTTTGTTGTAATGACCCCAGGGAACCTAAATCCATGTTTTACTTCTAAATAGGTTAACCTTGGTCTTGTGGACACACACAGTACACATGTACAAGTATGTCCTTTGAATAACTTTCCAACATTCCAATGTTTTTAGCACAAATTTTCCTCTTTTGATGTAAACTAGGTGGTCTTTATCTTGGGCAATGCATACACAAGCAGTATCCTCACCAATCACAAGGCTGACCTGGTTTTCCACTGTTACCAGTGAAAATCAGTAACTACTGTTAGAAGCGAATCACAGAGAACCATGAACGTCAGTGACTGTTAGAGCCTGTAATGATGATCTGTTGGTATGGATATGAGGAGAGCTCAGTGTACTGTGAGGCAGGTGATGCAATGGCTATGTTTAAACAGTTCGAGTCTGTTCATGAGCTCTGTTCTGATTGGCTGCCCTGTATTGCACCTCCTTTAAAAAGCAGTCTGCGCTGAAACACTTCTTATGACTTCATTGTGAGTGGCTGGATCTGAACTGCTGTAGGCTGAATAGGCAGTTTACATGTGCTGGTTTTTGGAGCTTAGTTTCCAGATATGGACTGGAGAGTGAACAGTACATTTTTAGTATTTTATTTCTTATTTTTCAAAGAAAATTAAAAAATGACACTTTATTTTTTAGCATTTTTCATCACTGAATCTAAAAAACAAATATTTAACCATTCAGAAAGTGTGTTGACCCTCTGGGGTCACTGAGCTCGGACGTCAAATTCTCTGTTTCTGTATTTTGTGATGATCCAGCTCAGAAATCCAGTTCAAACACTTCCTGAATCTGTACAGTCGCCCTTTCCATTCCATCTTATCACGAGATCATACGACACTCACATCCGGAGTTATGAGCCTATGAAGAGGGGCTGAGATACGTCATCTGCCTCTCACCACGTGGAACTGGTGGATTCATGTGTCCGTCTACATTCTGTGAGAAAATGACCAATGGACACTCATGCCGGAAACCCTTCATTCTTCATTCAGTCCACATCGGAGACTCATGTGAAATGGCGTGCAGAGAGTTTACAGCTGCTGAAGCTGCTGCAGTGGTTTTGGAAAGTAGTGATGAAGATAACGGAGCATTTAGATATGAAACATATGAGGATCATGTTATATGAAGAGCCTTTAAAGGAGAGTTTAAGAAGAAATGAACAAATCGGGAGAGAATGACCTCATAAGCCCAGAGGGTTCAAAACTATCTTCATCTCTCTGTGTTTAAGTGAGAGAAGTTTGCTAAGAGAAAGCTTATTTAACAAGCATGACAGGGCTGCCAAGCTAGCTCATCTGTCTGCCTGCTGTTTATCTGTTCATTCATTCATTCATTGGTTTGACTGTCCGTCTGTTCCTTCATTCAACCAGCCACTCCGGCATTCCCTGGATGCACAGCCAGCAGTAAAGTGAATAAGAACCTTGTGCTGGACTATGGGCTGTCCATCAATCATTACAATATTAGGCCACGCCCAGAAACCTCTTAGATTTCTCTTTTTTCAGTCATACTGACGTGATGGATGTGTAATATAACACATTTTAGTATCATACAAACATTTTTTATATTTTACACTGGGGTTCAAGGCTTTGTTTTCAATCAATTATATATATAAATGATTGAAAACAAATTTCTAATATATACTTTGATTGAAAGTTTTATCAAAAATATGTATATACAAATAAATTCAAAAGCACAGGAACTGACCGGGCCTTTGAGATTTTTAATGAATACTTTGAAGGTCTGAATGAAAATTAAAGGCTGCCTGGTTTTACTGCTCAGGGAAAAGTGTAAGTCTAATATTGATGAATTTTGGATTAGATGATGACACCATCTACATTCATAGTTCAGGACTAATAAAACACAATATGAAGTTATCGCACAACAGATTTATAGATGACAGAATCCTGAATGACCTGTAAGTTATCTTAACCATAGTCAGCCAAGAGAGGGAATAAAGGCAACATGTACCTGATTCCCAGACATACAAACCAGTAGGCCCAGTTTTCCAGACCCAGATTTAGCCAAGACCAAAAAGAATGTCCAATGGTAAATCACCACTGACGCTTCAACTTAGTCTGAGACTAGGCTTAATATACATCTAAACCAGTCTGTAATATCTTGCACTGCAAAGAGACGTGTTTACTCTCTGAAAGCAGCAGGTTAAGACAGTAAAAGGTGGAGCTCAGGGAAACCTGGACGCTGCAACCTGTAGTAACATGTTTGACTTTAAGTGTCGCTGTGAGTCAAACTTACAGAAACACAAGGCCAGCACAGGAACCACATCTGAGGTGTTTCCTTCGTGACAAAGACTAAAGTCCTGTGTCAGTATGTTTTTTAACATGCCCTCGCCAGCTTTGACTCACCACTCGGAAGTGAGTCACACCCAGAGAGCCAAACTTCTAAATGTGGTGGGGCAAAATCAGTCGCTCGGACTGACAAACGAGAACTGAGCAACTGAGTGACTAAGGTCCAATCCCATTTCTTCTTTTTACCCCTACCCCTTCTTTTCGAGTGGCACCCTAACCCCTTGGAACTGAGTTACAGGGTAGTGGTTAATCTTCCCTCTGAAATGGGACCCTCAAATAAAAAGAGCATCACTTCATTAACAGCTACCAGCGCTGCTCTGTAGGCGACCCTGCCAGTCTGCAGTGACAGCAGAGGAGGGTAAAGTTCAGCTCCTCACTGCTGGGCTTTAGTTACATTTAGGGCATCATATGCCTTCAAAGAGGGGGCAATTATTTATTATCACCCACCCCTAATTCCTCAGTAATATGAAGCTGAAGTCGGATATTCACCAGCTTCTTGTTTGACGTTTCCCGTTCCACCTTAAATGGTGCAGCAGTTACATTCTGGCGCTTCTGGTGTCGGAACTGCTGGACTATTTAAGGTGGAACGGGAAAGTTAGCTAGCTGGCTACCGAGACATTAGCATACTATTAGTGATTTTTTTGTGCTTGTTATGATGAAAACGACCAAAATACACTGAAACAACATTAAACTAAGGTAATATGATGGTTATTGTAATTTTTTAACAGAGAAAATTCTCACATTTGTGGGTTTCTTTGGTCTCTTGTTCTCCATCTTGCCGTTTTTTCTTTTTTTCTCATAACTCTCTGTTTGGAGTCTCTGAAAAACCTCTGTTTGGAGGGTCATGTGGCCCCAACACTTCGCCTCACTCCTCTATCTCAACAAGATTCAGGGACACCCTACACCTAGATGTGAACGTGCAAAACAGAGGGCTAAGGGCTGAGTGGTAGGGGCGAGGGGTGAAATGGGATTGGGCCTTAAAGTCATTTTCAGCACTGAGTGGCTGTAATATTGTAACGAAGGGGGTCCTCAGAAGAAACTGGATGGAGACGAGGTCACACTCCATAACTTAGCTTTGATAAAAAAACTCACAGTGTGCAACAAAAGGCTCTGCTCAGACTCTTAGCTGTAGCTACAACACAACACGGCCGAACTCGGCCCCACCTTTCAACATAAAAGTCCATAGTAAGAGAACTAGGCGTGCTCTGATGCTGCAATATAATAACAGGTCCCATTTAACCTGATCATAGTGGCTGTGTATGTTTTAAACATGCATGTTCACTGTGTAACACCCAGGGTGTGTTCAGACTGCAGGCAAATCAGAAGTCTGAACAATTTCACACCAAACCACTCTGAATGACTCTGTTTACATCTCAAACACTGAATTATGCAGTAAATCAGTGGAATTCCCCTTTAAGATGACACTGGAGATTACCCCAAATGGAAATGTTGAGGCAAAGTTGACAGGGGTGGTCAACATTGCCTCGACATTTCACTAATAGCATGCTAATCACTAATAGCATGCTAATGTCTCGGTAGCCAGCTAGCTAACTTTCCCGTTACACCTTAAATAGTCCAGCGGTTCTGACGCCAGAAGCGCCAGAATGTAACTGCTGCACCATTTAAGGTGGAACGGGAAACGTCACAAGAACCTGGTCAATACCTGACTTCAGCTTCATATCACTGAAGAATTAGGGGTGGGTGATAATAAATAATTGCCCCCCTCTTTGAAGGCGTATGATGCCCTAAATGTAACTAAAGCCCAGCAGTGAGGAGCTGAACTTTACCCTCCTCTGCTGTCACTGCAGACTGGCAGGGTCGCCTACAGAGCAGCGCTGGTAGCTGTTAATGAAGCGATGTTTTTTTTTAATATGAGTTGCTGGGTTGTCCCAGTTCGTGGGCGTTTTTAACCACTACCCCTTGGAACTGAGTTAGGGTGCCACTCGAAAAGAAGGGGTAGGGATAAAAAGAAGAAATGGGATTGGGCCTTAGTCACTCAGTTGCTCAGTTCTCGTTTGTCAGTCCGAGCAACTGATTTTGCCCCACCACATTTAGAAGTTTGGCTCTCTGGGTGTGACTCACTTCCGAGTGGTGTGTCAAAGCTGGTGAGGGCATGTTAAAAAACATACTGACACAGGACTTTAGTCTTTGTCATGAAGGAAACACCTCAGATGTCCCCTTTATCTAACTGCACAATCTGTCTTCATGCTGAAAACACTTCTGGCAACTGTTATCTACAGTTTATATCTTCGTGTGATGTTTCTAAGGTTTGTTCTGCTATCGTTTACTCCACATTCGAGCAAAATAACTTCCTTTCCTCACATAAAGCTAAACTGTCCTCCCTTAATCCTGTCACAGACCCCTGCTGATCCCAAAACAAACAGTGTGCCATTAGCTTTCACATCCAGCAGTGTGAGCCAATGGGACTAAATTTAGAAGAAGCACCTTCAGAAAAACCTCTAAATAAATCTCATCACGAAATCTGACGCTACAGCTTGGCAGGCCCTGCCAGGAACAGATCTAATGGTGGATCAGCACTGCCAACACTGTCATCTCGGCTTTGTAGGCTGGACTCTCTGAAGGCATTACTGAGGGGCGATGAATAGAGAGTGTGAGTATTTTCTTCTTACTCTCCAGGGTGTATTTTGTTTTTTCCATCTGAATTTCCATGACCAAATCATAAGGCAAATTATTCAGTAACTGCATGAAATAAATGTACATTTTTATTATTATAAATTTTTTAAAAAGCTCCCCTCTAATTCACAGAAAATGTGTTTTATGATACACATATTGCTATATGCTTACAATTTACTGCTGAAAGCCAAAAATCTTAGACTCTTCGTATTATTTTATAAAAATAATTTTTACAGAGCAGATCACTGAAGAGACGCCATCTGTTTATAGTTTATAGCCCAGATTTGTGGAAAAATGGGTCGACTTTCAGTAGAACAAAAAAAAATCAGCTTCTTTTATTATAAGGGTTTAAAATCACATCACCCATCTATTTGACTGGAAAGAATACAGTCACAGCTCTCATACGACCCCCACCTTTAGAATGTAGCTTATGAAATATGAAAGTTCTGAAGAATATGACGAAGTGCGTTTTGGAACCACCGGTGGTCTCAAGGAGTTGAAAAGGTTAAGATATAAACAGGGTCATTCAGAGTGGTTTGGTGTGAAACACTCTGTTCCAGTGAAACTTACTGAGTCCAAATTATTCACAGTGGTGGTGATAGGAACCAGACGTCCACCTCTAAAAGACACAGAAAAGGTATTACGTTATGAATATGCTGCCTGATGTCTGTGACATTTTAAGATAGGTTCAAGAAAAGACTGGCTGTTTCATCCAGTTTTCTTGTATTTTATTTTGTATATCTGTTTTTTTTTTACCCGAGGTCCACTTACAGCACTTGGCATTTGGTTTATATACCAAAAACTTCTTAATGTATATTTACATGACCATTTTCCAACCACTCTTTATCCCTTAGCATTAAACAGGCTGTTTATGTGTCTGTACCTTTAAGCCTGATACGTAAATATGTATATGTAAATGAGCTCTGTTTTGATTGGCTGGCCTGCATTGCACCTCATTTAAAAAGTAGTCCAGGGTGAAACACACTTATAACTTCAGTGTGGGAGGGCGGAGCTAAACTGCTGAAGGCTGAATTGGAGGATATACAGTCATATGCAAAATTTTTAACACCCCCTCGTCAAATTATGTTTTGTCGTCTTTCTAAGTGATAATAAGTCAACGCATCCTATACAGGGAATAAACCTTTTTTTTCTGACAGTGTGTGATTTCAATTTACACATGGGAAAATATGTGCCATTACTTTTGCACAGGCCACATTTTATATTTTATTTTTTCCTTTTGTTAAAATCACAAACACACAGCAACTGTGCATTAAATGTACAGAAGTGTGTCTCTGTAGAGGATGTATTCACTTATTTACACTCAGAAAATCAACAAATACATCTATATTTGACCAGGGGGCGCCCAAATGTCTGCATACGCCGTTTTTTGTGACATCACAAAAAAATGAACTCAAAACAGGCTGTTTTGCTGGTTGGCTTTCATGTTTGGACTGAAGAGTCAATGGTATGTTTTGAAATTTTAACGATGTTTACATTCCACACTGAACTCCTTTATTCCAGAAAGGAGAGAAATATTCATTAAAATAAATAAATAATTGTTGTTATCTTCGTATCTTATTTATAAATAGGATTTGGACAGTGTCCAACCTAGAACTGCAGAAAATGCATGAATGCAAATCGCATGTGTATAAAGTGAACCATTCAAAACACACCGGTCAAGCATAACATTATGACCACCTCCTCGTTTCTACTCTCACTGTCCATTTTATCAGCTCCACTTACTATATAAGTGCACTTTGTAGTTCTACAGTTACAGACTGTAGTCCATCTGTTTCTCTGATACTTTGTTAGCCCCCTTTTACCCTGTTCTTCAGTGGTCAGGACCCCCATGGACCCTCACAGAGCAGGTACTGTTTGGGTGGTGGATCATTCTCAGCACTGCAGTAACACTGATGTGGTGGTGGTGTGTTAGTGTGTGTTGCGCTGGTCTGAGTGGATCAGACACAGCAGAGCTGCTGGAGTTTTTAAACACCTCAGTGTCACTGCTGGATTGAGAATAGTCCTCCTACGAAAAATATCCAGACAACAGCGTCCTGTGGGCAGTGTGACCACTGATGAAGGACTGGAGGATGACCAACACAAACTGTGCAGCAGCAGATGAGCTATCGTCTCTGACTTTACATCTACAAGGTGGACTGACAAGGTAGGAGTGTCTAATAGAGTGGACAGTGAGTGGACACAGTGTTTAAAAACTCCATCCTTTTATCTCTTTTAGCACTCACCAAAGAATAAAAGCCAGTCCAAGATTTACTCTTGTCTGGTCTCTCGCTTGGTCACTCTCTCTTTTTCTCTTACACACTTCCTCCGACAGTGTCTTCTTCGGTCTCTTCACAGCCTCTGCCATGATGTCCATGTTGAGAATACTGAGCTGCTTCTTTTTGTAGCTGCTGAGTTGTTGGTGTGTGACGTGTGCCGTAAAGCGTTACGCAGTTCCCACAAGGGGTCTCACGCCACTCCTCCAAAGTTACATAGCGCTATAGCAGGTGTTCCGGCCCGGAGTGGCAACAACAGAGACGCCGTTCTCACTATTATAAGTCAGTGTCCCATCAAAATGATTTTGAAGCTGCTATTTTTAAAGTAAAGCTGTTACATAATGTTGCCATAGATTAAAATATTATCTGAGAATTCACTAAAAAACTGCAAAACAAAGTAAAGTATATGTTGCATGTCTGTCTTACCAGCTTTAACCCTTTAAAATGCAGGCGTATTACATACTAAAGCTTATTATTCAGTAAGTACAGGGACTTCAACACAAACTGGTTGAGCTATTCTTAGGTTATAGACGTGTGTAATAAAACGTTGGGCCCGTCGCCTGGTTCTGGCCCTGTAAGAGGTTTAAATGCTTTCCTTTACGTAGAGCTGCCATAAGTAGTTTTAAACCCAGCATGGAGAAATGAATATACACTCCAGTTGTGAAAGATCAGAGGTTTTTTTTCCCTGCAGAAAACAAAAATGAATTAAATTCTGATGCTTAAACAAACTTGAATGTGGCATTCTTATGTACATTTTCAATGATATGGGGACTTTAATCAATCCAGCTTCAAATCACCATTAAAACTATTTACACATTTAGGACGTTTTGAGAATCTAGTCTTGATTTGAACTTTATTATGTATCAATATTGGTTCCGTTTTACATTACATTAACTTGTAACTAGCTCAGCGGTTCTCCTGAATGTAGGAATGCATGACCTTTCTAATGTGCGACCAACCTCACCCAGTTCTGGAGGTCACTAACAAAACCCGTGGCCTCTAATAGAATTAGTGGGACATTAAGTAGAGAAAGCGTGACCTGAAATAATTACACCTTCATATGAATGTCAGTGTCTGCGGGTGCCGGAGGAAAGCTGAACCCTCAGAGTGTATTTAAAATAAGAGAATGGAATGAATTTTAATTATAGTGTGATGTGAAAGTAAGCACGGGCTGTTTGGATGGATTAATGAAGGCAGTGAACAGGAAAATATACAGAAGAGAAGAAGTTTACATTCATCTAGAAAATGATCCAGCGAGGCCCAGAGGTGGCAGAAAGTCCCTCACTCAAGCAAAAGCACGAAAAATACTCTGTTAAAATTTAAATTATGGTTTACATTTTTTACTTATGTAAAAGTATAAAAGTGCGTGCTGTTGGATGTACTTAAGAAAAGAAAACTATTTAAAGAAGCATTTAACTATATAAAAGTATTTATTTAAAAAGCATTTCTAGTTCAATTTTTGAATCATGACATTGAGCGTAAATAGTGTTTTATAGTAGACCTGCATGCATGATCTGCAAAATCATACAAACTACATATTTCAAATAAATAAATAAAATAAAATAATTTTTGGAGAGAATTTTTTTGAACAATGAGGTCAAATAATCCACAGATGGTTCTTCAAGGGTTCTTTAGTAAAGACTATGGTTCTGTATAGGATCATGAACACTTAAAGAGCCCTTTGCATGCATAAACGGTTTGTTGCATGGTAAATGGTTCTTCAGATTGATGAAAAATGTGTGGTATATGGTTCTATATAGCACCAAAAAGGGTTCTGCTATTATTACAAGCTTGACATAGTAAGCCCTTTTCAAAAATGTTCCATATAGAACCATAAACAACACATTCTCCATCAATCTGAAGATCCATTTCACCATGCAAGGAACTATTTAAGCATGCCCACGGTTCTTTAAGTGTTCCAGGTTCTGTATAGAGCCATTGTCTTTACTAAAGAACCCTTGAAGAGCCATCTTTTTAAAGAGGGAAGGTTACTTGATGGGGAGCCTGAAAAGAAGTAAAAAAAATGTACTTTTATTTACAGGCTGAATTTCCTTTATTATACTTACTGACTTTCTACCAATGATGCTCACCTTTAAAGTGGAATTCCACCAATTTTATAAAGTTTTTGCATAATTAGAGTCGTTCAGAGTGGTTTGGTGCGAAATGCTCCATCCTAGAGAATCAGAATTGTTCACAGTGGTGGTGATAGGAACCAGACGTCCACCTCTAAAAGCTCCCTCACAGAAAGTTACTACATGAAATGGTTATGAATTCACTGCCTGATGTCTGAAGCTTTTGGCCTTAGGTATGTTTTCTAAAGTTCATTCATGGTGCAGGGCGCTGTGAGGCAAAATAGTCCCCAAAGAAAACTTATTATTTCAGATTTTCCACTATTTTCCCATCATCAACATTCCATATAAACTCAGAAGACTCGTGTAGGTTCACTGGTGGTTCTGGATAGTAAATAAAATGTCTATATTTGTGTTGTAGCCATGGCGACCCCTGACCCTGATTTTTGGTGCTTTTATAGTCAAATTCTTCTACAGCACAGATTACATAGTGCTCTTTATCTCTGAATAAGACAGGCAGGTCTTCTCCACCCCGGCCTCAAACCAGCTGGCTGAGGCAGGAATATCTTGCTATTGCTGTGCAGTGATTGGGGATAAACTTGCCGTGCGAGCTGCTCGGATCAGTGCGGCCCGTGGCATTCCACAGATGGTTATGATTCATAGTGCTTTCACTGCGGCCGCCTCTCTGCAGCCAGATGAAATTCCTCCAGACATCACTGGTTGCTCTTTTAGACAGAAAACACTGTGTTAAATGATCAGCAGGCCCATACGGAAAAAATATGGATACATACATACATCATCTAAACCGCTTATCCTTCTGGGTCGCGGTGGGGTGCTGGAGCCTATCCCAGCTGTCATTGGGTGGAAGGCAGGATACACCCTGGACAGGTCACCAGTCCACCGCAGGGCAGACAGACACACACATTCTCTCACACATACCCACTCACACCTAGGGGCAATTTAGCATTTCCAATTAGCCTGACTGCATGTTTTTGGACTGTGGGAGGAAACCGGAGTACCCGGAGGAAACCCACACAGACACGGGGGAGAACAGGCAAACTCCACACAGAAAGGATGCTGGTCGCCCGTCCAGGAATCGAACCCAGGCCCTTCTTTCTGTGAGGCGACAGCGCTACCCACTGCGCCACCGTGCCGTTCTGCTTTTACCCTGTTCTTCAGTGGTCAGGACCCCCATGGACCCTCACAGAGCAGGTACTATTTGGGTGGTGGATCATTCTCAGCACTGCAGCAACACTGACGTGGTGGTGGTGTGTTAGTGTGTGTTGTGCTGGTCTGAGTGGATCAGACACAGCAGTGCTGCTGGAGTTTTTAAACACCTCAGTGTCACTGCTGGACTGAGAATAGTCCACCAACCAAAAATATCCAGCCAACAGCGTCCTGTGGGCAACGTCCTGTGACCACTGATGAAGGACTACAGGATGACCAACACAAACTGTGCAGCAGCAGATGAGCTATCGTCTCTGACTTTACATCTACAAGGTGGACTGACAAGGTAGGAGTGTCTAATAGAGTGGACAGTGAGTGGACACAGTGTTTAAAAACTCCAGCAGCACTGCTGTGTCTGATCCACTCAGACCAGCACAACACACACCAACACACCACCACCACGTCAGTGTTACTGCAGTGCTGAGAATGATCCACCACCCAAATAGTACCTGCTCTGTGAGGGTCCATGGGGGTCCTGACCACTGAAGAACAGGGTAAAAGGGGGCTAACAAAGTATCAGAGAAACAGATGGACTACAGTCTGTAACTGTAGAACTACAAAGTGCACCTATACAGTAAGTGGAGCTGATAAAATGGACAGTGAGTGTAGAAACAAGGAGGTGGTCATAATGTTATGCCTGATTGGTGTATGTTTCATATCTGAAAACAGTAGCAGCAGCCATGATCCTGAATTGTGTCCATGTTTATAGATGAGTGTGTCATCCAGTATCAGAAACCACAGGTCTGTTTGACAGCACTTAAAGGGACGCTCCAGCCAAAATGGAAAGTGTAACCATCATTATGTCTGTGGTAAACATACCTACTCACCTCCTACAGCGAAGCTGCAGCAGGGAGGATTCCTGTTAAAAAGACCAGGAAAGCCCCTGTCTGATGACGTGTCTTAAAGCTATGAGAAACAAGGCAAGACTTGTTTATTTATATAGCGCCTTTCATACACTGCGGTCATTCAGAGTGCTTTACAAATAAGAAAATACAAAGATAATTCAAATAAAAATTAAAAATGTGTAGGAGAATAGAAATAAAAAATGATCATAAACAATAGATTTAAAAGAGAAGAAATAAAAATCAAATTAAAAATGTAATTAAATTAGGATAATAGAGTGCCGTTATAGGAGACAAGTGCAGTACAGCTAAGAGTGTTTATGTTCCCAGGGTTCTGTGTTCCCCAGGCCCTATGTTCCCAGGGTCCTATGTTCCTACAGTTATACAATGATAGGAAAATGGGAACATAGAGCTCCGGGAACAAAGAACCAAGGTCCTATGTTTCCAGACTCCTATGTTCCCAAAGCTCTATGTTCCTAGGGTTCTATGCTCCCAAGGCTCTACATTTACAGGGTTCTATGTTCCCAGGGTCGTGTGCTCCCAAGGCTCAATGTTCCCAGGGTCTTATGTTCACAAGGCTCTATGTTCCCAGGGTCCTATGTTCCCATGGTTCTATGTTCTCAGGTCCCTATGTTCCCAGGGTTCTGTTTTCCTGAAGACCTATGTTCCCACGGTTCTATGTTCCCAGTGCCCTATGTTCCCAGGGTTTTGTGTTCCCCAGGACCCTACGTTCCCAGGGTTCTATGTTCCCCAGGCCCTATGTTCCAAAGGTTCTGTGCTCCCAAGACCCTATGTTCTGAGTGTTCTATGCTCCCAGAGCCCTAAGTTCCCAGGTTTATATATTCCCCAGGCCCTATTTTCTCAGGGTTCTGTGTTCCTAGGCCCTAAGTGGCCCTAAGTTCCCAGGGTTATATATTCCCTAGAGCCCTACGTTTCCAGGGTTCTGTGTTCCCAGGGTTCTATGTTCCACAGGCCCTTGATTTTCTCGTTGAAATTTCAATGACCCAGTCATATATTCCAAGGGTCCCATGAGAATATAATATAATAATATAAACATGATTAAAAATCTAATTAAAAATGAAATAAATAGAATCATAGAGTGTCATTACAGGAGACAAGTGCAGTAAAGCTACCAGTGTTTTCAGCTGAGCTGAAAGGTGCTCAAATAGGACAGATACATGAGGGTGGGATGTTGGAAATGTTTTTTCCCCACTAGATTAGATTAGATTAGATTAGATTAGATTAGATTGATATTTTATTAAAGCTGGAGGGAGATTGTTTTGTTGCAGCAGCTCATACAGTAAAAAACTCCACAATACTACAGAAAAGCTAAACAGAACGAAGCCAGGTAGTTAACTTTACTGTTAGGAAGCCAAATACCACCTTGAATTTACTACGTCTGTGCATTTCTTTATTGCTGTGGGAGGGGGGTTCCCAGTGGCGGTATGATGGATATTCTAGTGAGACAACATTGATGGACATAAATCAGAATCAGAATCACTTTATTTATTTACTTTACATATGAGAAACATGTATGGCACATAACATACTAAACAGAGCAGACAAGCACACAGACTATAACAGATACAGAAATAGCAGATATTCAAGACAGCAACTAAAATAACAACAGAATAAAGAATAAGAGAGCAGATATTAGAGAGCCGATGTGAAAGGAGCTAAAGAGAACATGTGAATATGTACCTGTGTGCAGGTTCTAAAGAGACATACAATAACTATTACATATGGTCAGGGTCAGCTTTAGCATTTTGGGGGCACCAAGCAGGATATTTGAGAGGGTCCCCATGTACCTAATCACTCCCCCCACCTACAGCTTGTAAAAAGTTTCAAAATAAAGGTGGAAAGAATAGTTTTTCCTTTGAAGCCTCAAACAATCATTTTGAATTATCAATATTTTTGCATTTAGTCATCTATTTGACTGAACACTGTTGTGGCATGTTTATTATTTTATCAGTCTAATTTTGTGTCTGTTTAATATGGAAAAGATGTGCTGTGTTACTGTGTACATAAGGACCAGTTTTAATGTAATTCAACCATTTATACACATATATAACATATAACATATATAACATGTCCCTGCTGTCGGAAGAAAACCTCGTATCTCCATTTTTGTCGCTTTTCAGTTTTTTACATAATGTGAAAATGCCTGTTGTCCTTTACATTGTGTGTAAATTTCATGATGAATGGACCAAATGAAACAACCCAAAATGACTTGGAAAAAAGTCTGGTTCCATTGACTTACGTTAAAAGTAAAGTATGTTTTTTCCTTCTCCTGTAAAGTTACCATTTTGGAGATATGAGGTTTTCTTCTGACAGCGATATATAACATAAATAAACTCTTCTTAAGCCAAGAATCCTAATTTTGTTTACAGAACATTAGCAGTCCTGTTAGCCACTAGCTTATGTACTGTAAAAATAGAGGCTAACTAATGACAACAACAACCACATGTGGAGTAAATTATGTAAAAAATAATGATAACTTACAGTAATTACCAAAAAGCTGTTAGGGGGCCCTTTTTTGGCCATGGGACCCTAAGCAGCCACTTATGTTGCTTATTATGTAGAGCCGGCTCTGAATACAGCATATTGTAGAATGATATGAACATAAGGGAGGTTGACTAGGTTCAGTCCAGGTTTAAAGGACCCATATCTTATAATTATCTCATATTTTCTCCCCCATCAGGTCCACTTACAACCTCTGTGTAACAAAAACAATTGTAATTATATTTTATTGTTATTATATTTTTTCATTATGTCATTATATGATAATATATAATATGTTATGTATTAATATATTAGTCTGAATATAGCACCATTTTTAAAAAGGTTCTAAATACAGGGAGATTCATTCGAAAGAGGCCCCGAATATTCTGCCGTAACTCCTGTTAAGATGAAGCAATCTGAACCAAAAAATACACTACATACCTTGATGTGTGTGTAATCAATTGCATTACATGTGATGCTGGAAGTGATCTCCGATTTCTGTCAGACTGTCAGCTCCATATACTGAGGAGCTCATTGCACGTTGTTTCGTTCAGATTGCTTCGTCCTAGCGAGAGTTATTACAGAATATTCGGGGCCTCTTTCGAGTGAATCTCCCTGTAGAACCATATACAACACATTCTCCATCAATCTGAAGGACCATTTCACCATGCAAAGAACCCTTTAAGCATGAAAAGACTTTATACAGAACTCTAAGTAGAACCATTCCCTTTAACAAAGAACTCTTGAAGAACCATCTTTTTTAACGAAAAGCTAAAGAAGCAAACTTCAGTTACCAAATGACTCTAAGCTCATGTTTGTTTTGCATAAGTGGGTAAATTGATTTCTGGTCACCAAATATCATCGTATTTCAGTCTGTATCAGATCAGACGTGTGGAATTTGGTCGTGACTGTGTACACTTAGCGTAAGACGCTGTTTTTCAAATCATCAGTTCAGCTGGTCTGTTATCTGATGGGCCGCGTGGCACTTGTGGAACACCCTGAGCACTTCTGGCACAGGAGTGTAAAAAGGGATGTTTTCTTGCGTGCGACTACCTGTTTGTAGTTTTTGCGCAGAAGCATGTTAT
Organism: Colossoma macropomum; assembly: GCF_904425465.1. Classification (NCBI taxonomy): domain Eukaryota; kingdom Metazoa; phylum Chordata; class Actinopteri; order Characiformes; family Serrasalmidae; genus Colossoma; species Colossoma macropomum. The sequence continues at coordinate 2,210,820 of NW_023494791.1, forward strand.
CTCACGCATACTCGCACAGGCACACAACGCAGACCACCACAGGGGAAGACTCCCACTCACACGTCCCTCACCTAACAACAATAAATAAGCGGGGCATTACACATCTGCGGAGGCCACGAGTGAGACTTTCTTTTTAAAGACTGGCTTTATTAATAGAACAAAGCTGGAGTCCTGAGGTCGTGACCCCGCTCAGACAGGGCCTCAGTGTTACATACACATTTTTGTCTGATGTAACAGACGAGCAGCTGTTATGCACCTTATTTTTGAGGTGACCGCTGTAATTCGAGATTATGACTGAAATATCCAGTTAGGGAACGGAAGTGTCGCTCAATACTGGTTTAGCCAAGTCAAATAACACGTGCTTACTTATTAAGTTATCATTTTATTTTTAATTAAATGTCTCTGAGGAATTTTGGGTCAGCAGGCGGTCACTACAACCGAGTGGAGCTGAAAAAACAGCGAGAACAGCAGTGTCACAAACTCAAACCTGTCAAGAAAGAACTTAAAAGGACATGAATGTGGCTTCATAATCACTGCTTGAAAAAGCCCAGTTATCGTTACTGAAATCCATATGCTGGACTTATTTTTACATATTTGAAATACATTTCAATACATGTCAGTCCATACTGAAATAGATTCCAAACACTAAAATATGTTTTTAGAATATTTTCCCATATTAAGCAAATATATTTAAAAATGCATTTATTTATTTTCTGATGGTCTTCACTGTCTGATACCTGTAGAAATGAATTTGTGTTCCAGTATCTTCATTTTAAACATGATCAAATGATCCTTTAACACGAGAGAAGCGAGTGTTGTGGGTATTGATACTCTGTGAAAATGCAGTTATGATCTGATATCTTATGATTTAGCAAATAACAAAGCAAAACACCTAAGCTAGTACCATTTAATTACGTCTGTAAACTTTATTAAACTACTAAAAATATAATAACAAATCCAAATAAATGTATTTTTAAAAAGGTATTTAACAAATACATTTTTGGTCATTTTCATACATTGCAAAATATATTCGATAAATACTGAAATATATATATTTTTTCCATTTGGGTTCAACATTGCTGTGTCATGGCATTGCTTTATGGTTTTCTATCTGTACCTGACAATGTAAAAAGCATTAAACGTTGAGATTAAATGACTTTGTTAAGCAGTAAACAGAATCTTCTGGCTAAAGTGTTTCTGGTAACACTTTCTATGAATGTCACCTTTGTAAGCATCTATAAACACATTCATAACATGTTATAATGCATTCATAAGACATTATAAACACAGCTATAAATATTTATAAAAATGCATTATAGCCATGTTTATTATGCATTATGAATTGTTAACATAATACATTATAAATACTGATCATAACAAATTATAAGAGCTTATAAGTGATATTTGTCTGCTCTAAGTAAAGTGGAGCGTACTGTACTAAAGCCTCCTCCAGTGTTCAGAGTGAGGCTTCAAGTTGAAGTATTTACTGAAGGATTTACTGAAACACTAAAACATTCACAGTAAAGCACATTACAGGCTTCAAATGTCAGAGTTTAAACTAGAGCTGCCATCAGTGTTTTACCCAATGTGGGAAAGGTAATGTACACCACCGTTAGCTTGGTATTTGTCTTTACTTTACGCTCTCCAAGCTGGGACTGACTTCTTTGGCACTGACATTATAACATGTTATCAACACTACTTATAATGCATTATATTAACAATTCATAATGTATAATAAACATGGCTATAAAGTGTAATTCAGTGTAATTAATTTTTATAAATATGTATAACCATGTTTATAATGCCCTATGAATACATTATGACATGTTATAAATGTGTTTATAGACGCTTACAAAGGTGACATTCATAGAAAGTGTTACCGTGTTTCTTTCAGGCAGGTTCAGGTTTTCATCTGCACTCAAACGTTCAATTATCCTAACAACAAATGTTATGTGCATTTTTTAAATATCTATCATGTTCAGTATTCAGAACCATCTGCCAGCTGTGTTTGCACACTGTGGAATTAGACCTCCGCATTTAACCCATCCGTGCAGTGAAGCAACCACATACATACACACTAGTGAACAGCCCTATCCACAGCGCCCAGGGAGCATTGGGGTCAGGTGTCTTGCTCAAGGGCACTTCAGTCATGGACTGTCAGCCAAAGGGATCGAACCAGCAACCTTCCGGTCACAGGGCTGGTTCCCTAACCTCCAACCCACGACTGCCCCTGTTAGTATTTAACATATTATCTGTTTACAAGTTCTGCCCGTAAGTCACTCAAAGCATCACGGCGCAGGACAGCTGTTAAAGAGGACAGTGGATGGTAGTAACTAGTTACTTTTACTTACTTCTATGTATTCAAATAGAATTTTCCTCAGAAATTTGATGGAGTTGTACTTTCCATTTTCAGATAATAACACTTTTACTTACTAAGTCCACAGTTGTATGCTAAGGTTTGGGCACCTCGGTCCATGTTGATTTTCTCAGCGTAAATAAGTGAACACATCCTCTACAGAGACACACATCTGCACATTTTAATACACAATTAATGATTATTGGCTGAATTTAACACATTGGAAAAGAACATGAAACATGGCCTGTGCAAAAGTTATGGAGCACTTTATATTTTATGTTGTATTTTTTCCACAATGTTAAAAACGGTGTATTACCATTTGCTGAAAAAATGCCATATTTAATTACGTTCTGTGTAGAGGATGTGTAACTTATCTTCACTTAGAAAATCAACAAGTGGTGGGCTGAGGGCCAAAAAGACTAATCGATATATAAAGGAGGTAGGCAGCTTTCAAATTTATAAAAATGTATAACACTGTACTAGATTTTTTTAATTAAAATGTAAAAAACAAATTTAAATAAGGTTTTAATAGGTTATATGTAGGACAAAAATATCGTCGCTGTCCAATGAAAAACAAGTATCTCCAAAATAGTAACTTTCCAGGAGAAGCCAAAACCACTCTTACCTTTCAATGTAAGTCAATGTAAAACCCCTTTGGAAATCACCCTTCCAAATAAACCACAAAATCCATGGTACATAGATAACCATGACAGACGTGATGGTGTACAAAAAGTGTAGTGCAACAACACATGGATCGAATTTTTCAATTCAGAAGTTCAATTAAACTTAACAAAAAATTAAATTTGACGATTCTTAGGAACTTTGGGTGCGTTAGAATATTAAAATAAAACTAGCTCAGCAAACTAAAAACAGACGTTAAGTTGAATTAAATTTAAATGACAACAGAAACCAAAATGACCGAGCTGAACAGAGTTTAGAGAAAATGGCAATGGCAAAATGATGGTGAACATACGAAGCTGAAGTTGACCTTTTATTCATCAGCTACTTATTCGAACGACAAATTCAAACAAGAAGCTGGCAGTAAAAAGCCAGTTGTAACCTTGTGGTGAATATTAGGCTTGTTTTACCTGCAGAAGCTGTTAAAATCAGTTAGATAGATAGAGAGAGAGCTGTGTTTCAAACTCAAGTCGAGTCAAAGTTTATTTATATAGCGCTTTTTACAACATGCATTGTCGCAAAGCAGCTTTACAGAACAATCCAGGTCAGAGAGCCCATGAGCGTCGCCGATGGTGACAGTGGCACAAAAACTCTCTAAGAGCAAGAGAAAGAAACCTTGAGAGGAACCAAGACTCAAAAGAGGAACCCATCCTCCTCTGGACCAGACCGGATAGCAAACAGTAACAGAAGAGTGATATGAACAGAGAATACGATTTTACCCTCAATATAAAATATTCAAATACAGAAAAGGGGAAAAACAGGTGAAGCAACGGCTCAGATTAAATATTTGTGTTCTTTTGTTTTGCTTCCATGAGGAAAACAGTCAGTTTGCCTGGTAAGTTTCTTCAGAGTTAAGGTGCTGAGTGAGGGCTTACTGGTGCTTTTCTAGTTTCTATCTCATGGAAGTGAATTTTAACTCTTCTTTTCTTTCTGGAATAAAATGAGCTGAGCATAAACTCAGTAACAGGCATTTGCTGTATCAGATTTACAGCAGGAAACAAATTCATTCAGATGAAAAGTAAACAGCTGTGAGTCCCGTCTGCGGTCAGACTCTCTCCATGTTTCTTCTACTTTGGGTCTCGACTCTTTCCGAGTCATGAGGCTCAAGTCTGAGTCAAAGTCTGAGCCGTTGGTGTTTGAGTCAGAGTCGAGTCGCAAGTCTTTTTGGATTTTGTCGAGTCTCAAGTCATCAAACTAGAGTGAGACAGGAGTCCAAGTCATATGACTCGAGTCCACAACTCCATTTCATAAGTTGTCGTTGGCTGGCAAAGTGTATTTGTTTTCATTTTTACATATTAATACCATTTAATTACATAGTGGTTTGTCTTCAAAGCTTTCTGTGATCAGGAAACTGATTGGTCCTCAGCGATGAGGGGCCTTACGATGTATAAAGTGGTCAGCGACGGTTATCAGGCTGGCTGAAAGTGGACGTTTCCGCTTGCTGTATTTGGCCTGTGTGGTTCAGGTGATCGTGGCATGCGAACAATGACGGGGTCGTATGCGTGGAGCGTGTGACAGGATGCCCCTCCTCAGGAGGTTAAGCAGGATGACCCCCTTCATATCCACAGATAATAAACTGAGATGATGGAATGTTCTGGAATGTTAAACAGCCCCAGTGATCTGATCTAATTGGAACTGTTTTTCATGAAAGTTCTCACATCCTCTAGGTGAGAGTGCTCTTCAGCTTTGAGGAGAGCTACAGCGCTGTGCAAAAGTCAGAGGCCACCCTTCATTCATTTCACTTCGAGTCAAAACGACCATTAAATACAAGTTATTCCTCTATCAGTGTCAGAAAAAGCAGAGAACATATTTAACAGAGAATTACACAACAGCTAACTCTAATCTCAGCTGTGTGAGTCAGTGAGTCACTCTTTCCCTTTATTCCAGCTTCCATTCTTTTCAGGAGACTCACTTTCAGTTTCTCAAAGAATCTGCAGACACACCTCCAAAGTTCAGTCTTAGAAGCTGGTTGATGATTTTCTGAAGTAATCAAACACTTTCAGTGGTGTTGAGCTCTGGACTCTGGGGTGGTCAGTCCATCGTTCAGCTTTTTTGTTTGATGTGTCCGTTTTCAGATCTGAAGCAGCTTGATTTTCTCCTCTCTCTCAAAGATGAAAGCGCTGTTTATCTGATGGGGGCAGTTTTGGGGTCGACCAGCTCTTCCAGGTGGCTGTTAGGAGGCCCAGCTTTTAATCAGTTTTCGGAAACTCCTGTTTGTTCGCTTATTTTTCTTTGACTTTCTCCTTCTTTGTGCAAGTGGATTATCTAATCTCCTCACAAATATCCCCTCAAGAAAGAATAAAATGTGCTTAATGGCTGTTTTGACTGAAAATTAAATAGAAAAAAAAGGTTTTTTTCCCAAATCCACCCATTTATGTATTTATTTTATTTATGCATTTATTTATTTATATTTATGTATTGGGGCAGTCGTGGGCTGGAGGTTAGGGAACCAGCCTTGTGACTGGAAGGTCACCGGTTCGATTGCCTGTGCCAACAGTACATGACTGATGGGCCCTTGAGAAAGACACCTAACCCCCAACTGCCTCCCAGGTGCTGCGGATATGGCTGCCCACCACTCCGGCCAAGTGTGCTCACTGCCTCCTAGTGTGTGTGTTCACTAGTGTGTATGTGGTGTTTCACTACACAGAGGGCTTAAATTACGGAGGTGAAATTTCCCTGTTGTGGGACTAATAAGGGTCACTGTTCTCTACTGTTTTACTTTCAAAAACCCTGAGAACCTTGTTAGGATATATGACGTCATGGACTGCATGAAGTTCCAAAAGCTAAAACTAGGTCATGTTTGGATCTTCCAGCATGACAATGATCCAAAACATACATCCACACAAAATGGTCCAATGACCACAGAACTAATTTTATTTAATATTCATGGGATGAGTAGTAAAGGAGGCCTGCTCACAGAGTTAGTCACACCCAAACATAGATTAAGTACTATTTAACCCCTGCGTGGTGTTGGTGTGTTTCTTACTCAGTGGTCTGCTGGACCCACCACTTTACTGGTTTTAATCAATACAGCCAAAACAATTTATGTAAAAATACCAGATATTTAAAATATCAGTGTCCAGCATAGGGTTCTCCTTTAGCAGCTGTAGCCAGTCAGCAGCCTGTCCATGTTGTCCACCCTCACACACACACTCACATATACACACACACACACTAACAGCAGGCCATGTAGGAGGAGAACAGAGTGAAGGACACAGCACCTCCACACTTTTACTCCCCGCGGGTTCACCCAACACCACATGTGTAATATAAATGTGTGGGGGGTGAACAGAGTGAAGACACTGAAAATGGGTTATTTTATATGTTCTTCACAGAAAATGAGCAAAGGACAAGAATCTGAGGTTAAAATAATAACAAATTGTGTCATTTTTTCTTTTGGTAAACACTGAAAATGAACACCACACAAGGGTTACATTGCTTGAAAGCTTTGTTGATGCACTGCTGATTACATCACTAGGCCCAGCAATCATTACATAATCGCCTTATAGTATAGGCTTTGTCTTGACCAAGTGTCTGCATATTTGGAATAGATGATGACAGTAGGATGACCAGTGGGTAGCTCAGTGGGACAGTCCAAAACATCCTGTTCTCTCTGAGTTCCCCGTTACAAATCCTGCAAGTGTGGCCAAAACTATGGGATGTATTTGGCTCGAGGTTCTGGTCTGATGGTGATGGTTAGAGTGGCCTCAGTCCACCCTACTAAGTTTAGGTTTTACTCTTGTAAACACTGAAAATTCTTAGGTTTAACTTTGAAAATGTTCCAGTATAAGTGCAAAAACCACATAGCCAAGTCCCAGTGTACTGTCAGCTATATAATTACTGGCACCTTGGCAGGTAGGTTCAAAAAACAGGGTAAAAATATCTTTATCAGGTTAATTAGCTCTTGATAATCTGAGAGAAATCTAATCTTTAACTGAAGTACACTCTTAAAAAAGTTCTTCAAGAATTTTTAGTGAAGAAAATGGTTCTATAAAGAACTATAAACACTCAAAGAACCCTTTGCATGATTAAAGAAAACTTTGCATCATGAAAGCATTTTTAAGAATGTGCTGTCGATGGTTCTATACAGAACCTTTTTCTTTACTAAAGAATCCTTGATTTTTAAGAGTGTAAACTCAACCTACACACTTAAAAAGATGGTTCTTCAAGGGTTCGTACATAAAGAAAATAGTTCTATGTAGAACCATGAACACTCAAATAACCCTTTGCATGATTAAAGGGTTCTTTGCATGGTAAAATGGTTCTTCAGATTGATGGAGAAAGTACTGTACATGGTTCTGCAAAGAATCTTTTTGAAATGGGTTCTATATAGCACCAAAATGCATTCTTGTTTTGTACTAAGCTTGACATTGTAATGCTAGAACTCTTTTTGGTGCTATATAGAACACTTTTCAAAAACGTTCTAAGAATCCTTCGATGATGCAAAGAACCCTTTAATCACAATATAGAACAGTTGTCTTTACTAAAGAACCCTAAAAGAACCATCTTTTTTTGGAGTGTATAAGAAAACAAAAATAACAATATTTTTGTTAACAAAAATAATGTGTCACACTTTTTGGCACCCCTGCGCTTAGTACTTTCTAGAACCTCCTTTTGCCAAAATAACAGCAGTGGCTCTCCTATAAAGCTTGATAAGATTGGAGAACACAAAGCAAGCAATCCTAGAACACTCCACAATACAGCACCTCCTCAGATCCTCCAGGGTCTTACCTCCTCGCTTCTTCAGCTCACAGTGAGTAGAGTGGGGTTCAGTGGGGTTTGGGGTGGGGTGACTTAGATGGTTTGGTTCTGTGGTCATTGGACCATTTTGTGTGGATGTATGTTTTGGATCATTGTCATGCCGGAAGATCCAAACATGACCCAGTTTTAGCTTTTTGACAGATGTAGACGGATCTTCATTTAAAGCTTTTGGAACTTCATGCAGTCCATGACGTCATGTATCCTAACAAGGTTCTCAGGGCTTTTGAAAGTAAAACAGTGGAGAACAGCAGAGTAGAGAGTCAAAGTTGATTAATAAATCGCTGCTTTCCCTTTGTAAGGGCGTCCTGATGAGGGTTTTTGTTTTCTAGACTAAAATTACTTCAAAAAAGTTTAGATGTTTCTTATATTTTCAGTGTTAGATTAAAGCAGCATTACGCAAGAATTTATATTTTTTCCTCTGGGGCTCCCCCTACAGTTGTGGAGCGTATTTCACTTTTACACCACTGTCGTAAATACAAAACATGCTGTGAGCGCCCTCTTATGGACAACTGTTCATGTGCATTTCGCTGCTGTCGGAAAACCTCGTATCTCCATTTTTGTCTTTTTTCAGTTTTGACATAATTTGAAAATACCTGTTGCTCTTCACATTGTGTGTAAATTTCATAAAGAATGGACTAGAAGAAATGGCCCAAAATGACTTGGCAAAAAGTCTGGTTCCTTTGACTTACATTAAAAGTAAAGTAGTTTTTTCCTTCTCCTGTAAAGTTACCATTTTGGAGGTTTTCTTCCGACAACAGCGATTTATTGCTGAGCTGAAGGAAACAGAATCAGACTTCTCTTCGTATGCACACGTGTCACGCAGGCTAATGGACATTACATATTACACTTGTGATTTCTATTTTTCTACGTGTAAATAACGTGAGTGTAATCTGTAGCGTCCATATGCCTGCGTGACACATGTGCCCACGACGGGGAGTCGGATCCTGCCAGGGAGTCGGTATTGAGCACAACACCGGCAAAGGCAATATCAGAACCATGTTGACTCACAAGGTAGAGAAACACTGCAGGATTTTATTACAAGAGGCTGCAAACTTTTAAGGCTTATTTGGTGTGAGATTGACAGCCTGACCTGACCTTTTCACTTGAGATGAATTTGTTTCTTTGCATGAGAGTCTTAAACAGGACTGAGGTTAGATGGTGTTTGGCATCCAGAAAAACTACAAAACTCGTGAGACAGGGATGAGACAGATAAGGTTACAGCCAACAGCCTTTCATAATTAACACTGGAAGGGATGAACACTCTGCTGATGGATTGTCATTGTCTTCCTGTTAGCTGTGAGACTGTCTCACATACTTTTAGCTCTTTTAGCTCTCGCCAGCGAGTAAAGCCAGTCTGAGATTTACTCTTGTCTGGTCTCTTTTTCTTTCACTCTCTCTTTTTCTCTTCCTCGCTTCCTCCGACAGCGTCTTCTTCGGTCTCTTCGCAGTGTCTGCCAGGATGTCCAGAATACCGAGTTACCTTCTTCTAATAGCTACACTCATAAAAAAGATGGTGCTTCAAGGGTTCTTTGGTAAAGAAAATGGTTTAATAGAGAACCCTGAACACTCAACTAACCCTTTGCATGATTAAAAGATTCTTTGCATCATGAAAGTGTTGTTTACATTGATGGATAATGTAATATAGGTGGTTCTATATAGAACCTTTTTGAAAATAGTTCCGCTAGCACCCAAAAGGGTTCTTCTATTGTTACGGTGTCAAGCTTGAAACAATAGAAGAACACTTTTGGATGCTATGTCGAAGCACTTTTCAAAAAGGTTCTATGTAGAATCGTCTATAGCACATCCATGCACAGAACGCATTAATCATGCAAAGGGTTGTTTGAGTGTTCATGGTTCTTTACTAAAGAACCCTTGAAGCACCATCTTTTTTAAGAGTGTAGCTGAGTTGTTGGTGTGATGTGGTGCTGTAAAGTGTTATGCAGTTCTCATGAGAGGTTCTCATGCTGCTCCTCCAAAGTTACATAGTGCTATAGTAGGTATATAACAGGCCCGGAGTGGCAATGACAGGGATTATCACTGTTATAAATCACTCATCATCATCATCATCACCATCATCATCTTTAACCGCTTAGTCCAGATAAGGTCACGGTGGCAGTCGGGAGAGCAGAGAATCCCCGATGACTCTGTCCCCCGCGATTTCCTCCAGCTCATTCCAGGGGACCCCAAGCTGCTCCCTGGCCAATTTGGACGAATAATCCCTCCAGCGGGCCAAGGACAACCTCAGGGTCTCGTCCCAGTAGGCCGTGCCTGGTAAACCCCCACCGGGAGGCATCCAGGGGGCATCCTGATCAGATGCCCGAACCACCTCAACTGGATCCTCTCAATGCTGAGGAGTAGCGGCTCTACTCTGAGCTCCTCCCTCAGAGGGAGCTATTATAAATCAGTGTAGCATCAAAATGATTTTAAGGAAAAATTGTTACATAAAATTGTTACATGTTGCTTTAACCACAAAGCCTTTTTTCATGACTTTTTCAAGGGTGCCAATAAATGTAGCATGTAGCTGACTGTGTAAAATGATACCACTGAACTATAAACTTTACATAAAGCCATGCCACATATAAAATATCATATTCAAGGAACTGAAATCACTTTCAAACATGATATCATTTTATTGGCAGAGGGCTCTATGGGAAGCGTGTATGTGCCGAGTCTCTGTTTGGTTATAAAGTTTCTCCTTATCCAAGGGCACACAATGGAATAAATGCACTGTACGTGACAAGCCTAGTAGAGCGCAGTAAGAGGGAGGGAGACGAAGAATCTTTTTACCATCTGCCACGAAATATGATCTGTTCTCTGGACACTCTTCCCTTAGGACCTTTTAATTACATAATATCTGTCCGTACTATCTGCCCAGATCTGCAGTGATCAGAGAGCATGTGAGGTTATTTCATATGCTTATGCTGGGATAAATAAGGCTGTGACAATCATGAAATTTTAGTATATACATACACATATATATATATATATATATATATATATATATATAAAACCTGCACAAAACTTGGCAGTCATGGAAAAAGGAAAGAGTCAATGTCACCGTCCAAAACCACATTCACTGTTAGAAATAAAGGTACATTTTTCGCTCATCAAGGTACAAACAATGTAAATGTTTCCTCAAAGCTCCAACGGTGGTTTTAAGGTCTGATTGTGAACCTTAAATAAGTTTTTCCAGGTGAAAAGTTCGTATTTGTACCTTTTCATAACCGAATGTTTTAAACAGAACAGTAAAATAAAAGCCTGGAGACGAGACGGGGTGTGTGGAGTCAGTACAGCTTAGAACATATCATTTCAGTGGATTATGGTCCAGTTATGCTCCCTGACTAAAGGTACTGAGATGAACCCTTGAGGGTTCCACCCCACTGACAAGAGGGGAACTGACCCAGAGACAGTTAAGTACCTTTATTTCTGAGAGTGTAATTCTATACTTTGCATACTATACTAACGAATGCACTTCTAGTGGTGGCGTAATCTTTTGACATGCTATTTAGCATAAAAAGATGGTTCGCCGAGGGTTCCTTAGTGAAGAAAATGGTTCTATGTAGAACCATGAACACTCAAAGAACTTTTTGCATGATGAAAGGGTTTTTTGCATTGTGAAATGGTTCTTCAGATTGAAGGAGAAGTGTTGTATATGGTTCTATATAGAACCCTTTTGAAAATATTTCTATATAGCACCAAAGGGTTCCTTTATTGTCACAAGCTTGACATTGTAACAACAGCAGAACCTATTTTTGTTATATATAGAACCACTTTCAAAAAAGAATACAGAATAAACAATATACAATGTACAAATATACCATATACAACACATCCTCCATCAGTCTGAAGAACCATTTCATGACGCAAAGAACCTTTTAATCATGCAAAGTGTTCTTTGTGTGTTTATGGTTCTATAGAGAACCACTGTCTTTTCTTAAGAACACTTGAATCTTTTTTAAGAGCCCTTACAAAAAAGAAGTTTATTCAAGTGTGCTATTAGTATACTTCTTTTAAACTAAAAAATAAGTTAGTATGCTTTCAGTATACTTTTATGTACTTATCAGAGATATGCTAAACAAAATTATACTTAAGTATGCTTGGCTTATACTTACAAGTATACAGAAATGTTTAAGTATATTCAGCCTATACTTGTACTTAATCTCATATTGAGATGTATTTAAAACACAGTCCAAAGACATGCAGTCAGGCCAATGTATATATATATATATATATATATATATATATATATATATATATATATATATATATATATATATATATATATATGATTTTACTTGTGGTATACTTAAAACTATAGCTTTAAAAGCTTAAAAGTGGGCCAATTTAGTCCCAAAAAGTTTGGGCCCTAAACATTTGCTTGCAAAGTTTGCATGGCTATCTGATTAGCTCACTGAGGCTAACCTGCAGAGGGTGAGTGCATTCTGTTTGAAATATCCTCTTCACTGTCCCCTCCGCCACTTCTGTACCGACCCACTTGTGTAACACAGGTGTGATGTCAGTGACGTATCTAGAACTTCCAGAAGGCCTACACGCTTGGCTGTATCTACCTAGATACCACAGAGAAGACAATCCTGATTGGACAGTTTTCTTGTGTTTTATGTTTCACGATTTTATCTCTTTACTTTCAAACCAATACTTAACAGTGAAACAAGAGTACTGCTACAATATTTACAGAGCTTAAAGGCAAATAAGTATGATGAATGTTAACTAAGGATTACAGACATAGGCACATGGTGGCACAGTGGGTAACCTCCCAGCACAAAGGGCCTGGGTTCGATTCCCCAGCCAGGAAGTTTGCTTGTTCTCCCTGTGGCTGCATGGGTTTCCTCCCACAGTCCAAAGACATGCAGTCAGGCCAACTGGTGATGCTAAATTGCCTGTAGATGTGTGTGTATGTCTGTCTGTCTGCCCTGAGATGGACTGGCGAGCTGTCCAGGGTGTTTACTGCCTTCCGCCCAAAGAGTGCTGGCATAGGCTCTAGCTACCTCCCTGCCAGCCAGGAGGCGAAGCTTAGATGAAGGATGGATTACAGATGCTGTTTTTCTTAATTTCACACAAATAATTAGGCCTACTGTGAAGGTCTAGAAGGCCTGAGGGTTCCCTAGTGGTGGATTGGGGTGAGAACTTGGGGTGAGTGGAATTTTTTTGTTTGCTTTACTTTATGTTCTTCTTCTATTCTATTGTTATATATATATAGATTTGTCTATATAACCAGACAAATCAATTAATTACATTATGTATGATAAACTGAAACGTCTTTAAAACGTTTTGCTTGCAAAGTTTGCATAGCTATCTGATTAGCTCACTGAGGCTAACCTGCAGAGGGTGAGTGCATTCTGTTTGAAATATCCTCTTCACTGTCCCCTCCACCACTTCTGTACCGACCCACTTGTGTAACACAGGTGTGATGCACGTCCTGGTGGTGATCTGAAATGGTTGAAGGCAAGTTAACTCCTCAAAATCTCAGGCTTATTATTATACAAACTAAGGCTTATTATTCAGTAACTACAGGGACTTCAGTGCAAACTGGCTGAGCTGTTCTTAGATTATAGAAGTGTGTAATAAAAGTTTGGGCCCTGAACATTTAAGGGGTTAAAAAAAGAGTTGAAACAGGGCTCAAGTTTGTGAAAATAGGGATTTATGCCAGGCACTGTGGAGCTCTTAAACAGTTATAACAACTTTTATAAGGTGATTAAAATAGTTTTGTGCACTGCACTGCACTGCATGCTGGCGACAGGAGTTCAAGGCCCCGTAAACATAGTAATGTTGGTGTTTTTGTCATAACACTACATTTGCTTTCATCTGAAACATGATTACACTGACTGTCTGGATAAGACAGCTTGCAATATACACAGAATGACCACTTTATTAAGTCTACCTCCTTGTTTCTATGCTCACTGTCCATTTTATCAGCTCCATTGACCATATAGGTGCACTTTGTAGTTCTACAGTTACAGACTGTAGTCCATCTGTTTCTCTGATACTTTGTTAGCCCCCTTTTACCCTGTTCTTCAGTGCTCAGGACCCCCATGGACCCTCACAGAGCAGGTACTATTTGGGTGGTGGATCATTCTCATCACTGCAGTAACACTGACGTGGTGGTGGTGTGTTAGTGTGTGTTGTGCTGGTCTGAGTGGATCAGACACAGCAGTGCTGCTGGAGTTTTAAACACCACCTGAGAATAGTCCACCAACCAAAAATATCCAGCCAATAGCGTCCTGTGACCACTGATTAAGGACTAGAGGAAGACCAACACAAACTGTGCAGCAGCAGATGAGCTATCGTCTCTGACTTTACATCTACAAGTTGGACTGACAAGGTCGGAGTGTCTAATAGAGTGGACAGTGAGTGGACACAGTGTTTAAAAACTCCAGCAGCACTGCTGTGTCTGATCCACTCAGACCAGCACAACAAACACAACACTCCACCACTATGTCAGTGTTACTGCAGTGCTGAGAATGATCCACCAGCTTTGCCCTGCTTTGTTCATGCTGTGGTTACCGTATGAAGAATGCTGTCTTACACAAAGCAAAACCACTCAGGTAGCTAATCACACAAGTTCTGCCTCTTCACTGATAAACATGTAGCTCGCCAACCAATCAAGGAAGAGTACCAAACACACACTTAATTACTTCTGAAGGATATATAACCACAGTAAAATGCTGTAACATGCTAAAACACGTGCACTTCAGATCAGGTAGTTCTGACTGACGCTGGTAAAAGTAATGTTCTCTCGCATCACTGTGCCAATTTAGGCAGGGAATGCAGAACAGGTAGCGACAAGCTGCTACTTACAGTCAGTGACGTATCTAGAACTTCCAGAAAGCCTACACGCTTGGCTGTATCTACCTAGATACCACAGAGAAGACAATCCTGATTGGACAGTTTTCTTGTGTTTTATGTTTCACGATTTTATCTCTTTACTTTCAAACCAATACTTAACAGTGAAACAAGAGTACTGCTACAATATTTACAGAGCTTAAAGGCAAATAAGTATGATGAATGTTAACTAAGGATTACAGACATAGGCACATGGTGGCACAGTGGGTAACCTCCCAGCACGAAGGGCCTGGGTTCGATTCCCCAGCCGGGAAGTTTGCTTGTTCTCCCCGTGGCTGCATGGGTTTCCTCCCACAGTCCAAAGACATGCAGTCAGGCCAACTGGTGATGCTAAATTGCCTGTAGATGTGTGTGTATGTCTGTCTGTCTGCCCTGAGATGGACTGGCGAGCTGTCCAGGGTGTTTACTGCCTTCCGCCCAAAGAGTGCTGGCATAGGCTCTAGCTACCTCCCTGCCAGCCAGGAGGCGAAGCTTAGATGAAGGATGGATTACAGATGCTGTTTTTCTTAATTTCACACAAATAATTAGGCCCACTGTGAAGGTCTAGAAGGCCTGAGGGTTCCCTAGTGGTGGATTGGGGTGAGAACTTGGGGTGAGTGGAATTTTTTTGTTTGCTTCACTTTGTTCTTCTTCTATTCTATTGTTTATCTGTAAACTCTATATTCTCAAAAAGGGTTCTGCTGTTGGGATGATGTCAAGCTTGTATGCAATAGATGAACACTTTTAGGTGCTATATAGAACGCTTTTCAAACAGGTTCTATACAGAACCATATACAACACATTCTCCGTCAATCTGAAGAATGATTTCACCATGCAGAGAACCATTTAATCATGCAAGTGTTTTTTCTGAATGTCCATAGTTCTATATATAGAACCTTTGTCTTCACAAAAGAACCCATTTTAAGAGTATAACGGTGTATTTGTTGGACCGGAATTCTGGAAATGCAGTGATTTCCAGTCAACCAGAGAAGAAAGAGAGTTTATATTTTTGTCTGTTACTGTGTTAAAATATTTTCTAGAATATTAATTTAGGATGCGAGCGGACGGTGTTTTCCGACTCAGTCAGGATGTGGTAACATCCAGGGCTTTATGGGATTATCCCATGTGGGCAAGCGTTTCTGGATCTAAGGGGATTTTATGGAACGGATCCCGAGGACGCGGAGTGTTTCCAGGCAAACAGCTACAGTTTTTTTGCCAAAGTAAGAGAGAGATGAGCTGCTGAAACATGCTGAGAGAAGGAAAAAGACTGAGCTCCAACTAAACTGTGCAGGGTTTTTCCAAGACAGCTCTACGTTTCATTGGAGACGGACAACAAAACATCACAAACAAAAATACTGCCTCGCACATTTTACACATACGGACACCGTCTGTGCGCCAGTTCACTTCTGTGTGTCTAGTTTATTCTGTATTTCGTTGCTGTCAGAACAAAACCGAAACTGTGTCCCAATTCAGGAGCTGCATCCTAGAAGGACGTGGTCTACAAAGGCACATCCTTCGAAGGCTGCATAGACCTGCAAAGGCTCTGTCGGCTCTTTGCTCCCTAAAACAAAATGAAACCTTAGTTTTGCTTTAGACCACATTGGCTTTTTTAACATTTGTATCATCAGCTATTCAACCCAGTTTAATACCTATATTTAAAGTGTTTCCTCAGCTGCCGTTCGCTCCTCTGCTGACGCCGCCGTGTTCTCGAATCCTCGTCGGCACACAGTGAACTTTGGGATATGTTGGCTGGCAAAGGATCCACCTGTTGGATCCTTCCTTGCCATGGAAATGATCACCACTGTGATGCAATCGGCCTTCAAATGCAGCCTCTGAAGGACACAGCCCCTGAATTGGGACACAGCTCTTGTATCTCCAGAAAGGTAACTTTACAGGACAGAGAAAAACATTCTTAACTTTTAATGGAAGTTAATGCTGAAATATTTTTTTCCCTGTAATTTTGGACCATTTCTAATGCCACATTCATCATAAAATTTAGATAAAACATAAAGAGCAACTGGCCTTTTCAAATTATGAGAAAAATGAAAAATGGAGATGAAGTTTTTGCCCTCACAGTGACCGTCTATTGTCTATTTATTGTATTGTCTTGTACTTATTTTATGTATACATTGTCTGCCACCAGTACATCAGCACTCATGTCCTTGTCCTAATGATTATGCACCAGAGAAGCAGCCTGAATGTATACTGTACCCCTGTATATGTATTAAAACAATAAAATTGAATTGAATCGAATGGCTCTTGTTCCTAAAGCCAGAAAACAGGTATTAATAATTACAGTAAAAGAGCAGAAAACACTGTGTTTACCTGGTAACCATGCTGATCGGGTTTTATTCATTAACCACTGACCTTCAAGGGACTCTACTGTCCTTTTTTATTATCTGTGTACATTCTGCACTGATATAAGTCATTGTGCCAACATGCAAGCACTCTATTTGTGAAAATGTGTTTTTGTCCACTCAACTTTCCTGACCCAGCACGGGAAAGACGACTGGAGAGGAATCACTCCTGTTACTGCACAGGAGAGCATTGTGTACGATAGGAAATGACTACGTTTTCTAAAGAACCGGCCTTGGAAAAACATGATCAGGACTGGGGTTTTGTGGAAGGAAGCTTTCTTTTCTGCAAAGTTGTTGCTGGAAGTCATGTTCTGTTACAGAAATAAGGAAAGTAAAACTGATGCAAACGGCTTCTGTACCAAGATCATTTTCACTGCTGGTTTCAAATGACTTACAGTGCACAGTAACGCCTGGGGACTTGTTCTCTCCTCACTCCCTCTCTGCGTCTCTCCCTCTCTCCATTTCTGTGTTTGTGTGTTATTTTCAAGGCCAGACAGTCTCACCCTGACCACAGCAGGGCTGATTTTAGACTAGACTGGGTGTAGGTGGATGTGGAGCTGTCTGGCTGTCAGCGCAAACAACGTCTTCACACTCTTTCCTGAACCTCTCATTTATAGCTGAAACCATAAGCAAACAAGAGCTCAGCCAGTTCTATTTTAAATACAGTCCAGCGCAAAACTCAGAGACCACCCTTCCTTTATTTTCCCGTCAAAATTACACTGAAGTCAATGTATCAGCTGAGTGAGTCAGTGAGTCTGTGACACTCTTTCCCTTCATTCCAGCTTCCATTCTTTTCAGGAGACTCACTTCCAGTTTCTCAAAGAATCTGCAGACACACCTCCAAAGTTCAGTCTGAGAAGCTGGCTGATCATTTTTTGAAGTAATCAAACACATTCAGTGGCATTGAGGTCTGGACTCTGGGGCGGTCAGTCCATCGTTCAGCTTCTTTGTTTGATGTCTCCATCTCCTTTTCTCAGTGAGGTTCTTCTTGACAGCTACACATCCTTTCAGACCCACAGCGCTGAGTCGTCTTCTCACAGTGGAAGGATGGACAGAAACACCTGTGGATGTTTTCAGATCTGAAGCAGCTTGATTTTCTCCTCTCCCTCAAAGATGAAAGCTTTAAGTGCTGTTTATCTGATGGGGGCAGTTTTGGGGTCCACCAGCTCTTCCAGGTGGTTGTTAGGAGTCCAGTTTTGGAAACATCACTTATTTTCCTTTGACTTTCTCCTTTTTTACGCAAGTGGATTATCTTGTATCTAATCTCCTCACAAATATCTCCTGAAAAATCAATAACTTGTACATAATGGCAGGATAATGAATGAATCGCTGCTGTCGGGACAAAACCTTGTATCTCTATTTTTTGACATAATTCAAAAAGGCTCCTTGCCCTTTATGATGTGTCACAATTTCATGATGAATGGACCAACAGAAATGGTCCGAAATTACCTGGAAAAAATTATTTATCCATTTACTTCCATTAAAACCTAAGAACGCTTTTTCCTCGTCCTCTTTTTGGAGGTTTTGTTCTGACAGCAGCGAAATGAAGCTTGCAGGGGACAGCATGCGAAAGAATTTGACAAAACAGCTAACCAAACAACTATGTAGTTTGAAGAGTGAGCCTGAAACGAGGGTGGTGTGCATTTACAGCACTTTTCTTCTCTGCCTTTTAAAACGTTTGAAGTTTTTGTTTAGCTAAAAAGCCTGAAACACTGGATTCCTCATGACGCTCTCATTACGCTCAGGCAACATTTGTGAAGAAGCAGCTCTGCTGTGAAAAGGAACGCCGGAGTCTTTGATTAGGGCCACTTGAAATGACAGATGCTTCTTTCAGTGCAGAACAAAAAAACATGCATTCATCATAATGAAAGGCAAAGAGAGAGAGCAAGCTCTGCGCTGTCATAGAGACAGACCAGTTGCTTTGCTTAAGTGCCGATACTTCATTTGGCCCTCCAGGACCCTTGGCCTTTACTGAGTGTTTCACTGCCCTCTGGCTCTCCCGCTGTGACTTAAGAGCTGCTAACAGTTAAGGGCTGTTTTCACAAGTGCACATTTGTGTCGAAGGGCCAGAAAGTGCACCAGTTTCTCTGAAGAACTTGTTTTTCTGTTGTGTTATAATGTGTCTCTGTAGTCTGCTTTTCGCCCAAAGCACTGCTGAAATATTCAGCATGAAGTTTAAGCTGGAGATGACAACAGGGTTGTATTTTAGGCCTGGTATTTTGGCGTGTTGCATTGGTAAACCCGACTCGTCTGTCATTTTTTTATTCATTATTTTTTATTTTAATATCCAATCAGGATTGTTTTCTCTGGTATCTACGAAGATAAAGTCAAGCGAGCCCTCCGATTGGTTAGGACTTCAGGAGCTGGATGAAAGTTCACACATGTTAGATTACTACCAATGTGGAAAATACAGGGGTCCTAGGCCCTCTGCTTAACCTCTCAGACCACCTGATGTCTCAAAATCACTCAAGTCCCTGAAAATAAACTTATTGTAATGTTATGCTGTCCATTTAGACATAACATTATGACCACCTCCTCATTTCTACGCTCACTGTCCATTTTATCAGCTCCACTTACTTTATAGGTGCACTTTGTAGTTCTACAGTTACAGACTGTAGTCCATCTGTTTCTCTGATACTTTGTTAGCCCCCTTTTACCCTATTCTTCAGTGGTCAGGACCCCCATGGACCCTCACAGAGCAGGTACTATTTGGGTGGTGGATCATTCTCAGCACTGCAGTAACACTGACATGGTGGTTGTGTGTTAGTGTGTTGTGCTGGTACGAGTAGATCAGACACAGCAGTGCTGCTGGAGTTTTTAAACACTGTGTCCACTCACTGTCCACTCTATTAGACACTCCTACCTTGTCGGTCCACCTTGTAGATGTAAAGTCAGAGACGATAGCTCATCTGCTGCTGCACAGTTTGTGTTGGTCATCCTCCAGTCCTTCATCAGTGGTCACAGGACGCTGTTGGCTGGATATTTTTGGTTGGTGGACTATTCTCAGTCCAGTAGTGACACTGAGGTGTTTAAAATCTCCAGCAGCACTGCTGTGTCTGATCCACTCAGACCAGCGCAACACACACTAACACACCACCACCACGTCAGTGTTACTGCAGTGCTGAGAATGATCCACCACCCAAATAGTACCTGCTCTGTGAGGGTCCATGGGGGTCCTGAGCACTGAAGAACAGGGTAAAAGGGGGCTAACAAAGTATCAGAGAAACAGATGGACTACAGTCTGTAATTGAGCTGATAAAATGTTATAATGTTATGCCTGATCTCTGTTTCTGCTCAGTATGAAAATTAGGGTAATTTTTACTGCCTCTGGTCTGTTTACAAACGTACATAATCTGAAGTATGTTCAGTTAATAAAATCTAAAACTGGTCATGTACATGCTGCTTCCAGATAAGGTCTTTTGTCAAAACACACTCTGACTGAACAGTGAGCAACAATGAGCATCTATTCAATTATATGCTACTTTACAGACATTGCAACATTGCAAAACATTACTAAAGATGGCATTCGTGCTGATAATGAAATCTGTGAGCACATCCTGACTGTCAGCTCTGAGTTTCAGTACTGCTTTCAGTAAGGCTTTGTCACCATTTCCCTTCAGCGTTCCTACTGAAAAATCTGCTTGTTGTTTTTCCCTAAATGAGCTTTGATGAACCCTTGACATTAACCATGACTTTGGGAAAACCTTCATAACCTATCATATTGAGGTATGATGAATCATATAAAAGGCTGAATATAGGGCCCATGGAACATAGAACCCTGGGTACATACGGCCCTAGGAACATGGAACCCTGGGATCATAGAACCCTGAAAACATAGAATCCTAAAAACATAGAACCCTGAGGACATAGGGCACTAGGAACATAGAACTCTGTATATTTATGGCCCTGGGAACATAAAACCCCGGGAACATTTGGTCCTGGGAACATGGAACTCTGGAAACGTACGGCTCAAGGAACTTAGGGCCCTGGGACATAGAACCTTTGGAACATTTGGTCCTGGGAACATGGAAACATATGGCTCTGGGAGCATAGTGCCCTGAGAACATGGAACTCTGGGAACACATGACCTGGGAACATTTGGTCCTGGGACCATAGGGCTTTTGGAACATAGAACCTTGGGAACATATGGCACTGGGAACATAGAATCCTGGGAACAAAGAGCCCTGGGAACATAGAACCCTGGGAAATATATGGGCCCTGAGAACATAGGACCCTAAGAACATACAGCACAGGGAACATGGAACCTTGGGAACATTGGGCCCTTGGGACATATGACTGGGAACATTTGGTCCTGGGAACACAGAAACCTGGGAACACAGAACCCTGGGAGCATATGGCCTTTGGAACATAGAACCTTGGGAACATATGGCTCTGGAAACATAGAATCCTGGAAACAAAGAGCCCTGGGAACATAGAAACCTGGGAAACATAGGGCCCTGAGAACATAGGACCTTAAGAACATACGGCGCTGGGAACATGGAACACTGGAAACAAAGAGTCCTAGAAATATGGAACCCTGCAAACACAGGGCCCTGGGAACATAAAACCCTTGGGAACAAAGGACCCTGGGAACAGAGAACACTAGGAAAATAGAATAAAGTGAACATAGAACCCAGGAATACAGAACCTTGGGAACATAAGTCCCAGAACTCTGAGAATCCAATATTTTGGATTGTTGTTTTTGTTTTTTTTTGCCCTTTACATTGTGTGGAAATTTTATGATGAATGGACCAATAGGACTGCTCCAAAAGCCTCCAGAGCCTGTACGGCAGCGCGAGCCAGTAGCGGGACACTACAGTATTAGCAAAATAATAGCGTTCTTAACCAGCTAACCAAATTTTAAAATTTAAAATAGCTCTACTCAGGAAAAACTGGAGATTTTCGTCATTTTCCATTAAGTCATGTGAAAAAATATTGTGTGTGTTGCTCCGTCTACTGGATCCTCTGTCTGCTGAACACTGTTACACTGTTACTGTAATCTCCAGTTACAGTAGTGTTACCAAATATACAGTAAAACACTGATGTACAGATTTATTTAGGTGCTTTTGATGTAGAAAGTCAACGTCAGCTGCTTCCTCAAGCCAAACAAACAAGAATAGCATTAAAGTTTTGAGCAGCGTTCGATCGCCTGTGAGATACACTGAATAACGAATGCAGTGTTAGGTCACAGCTGACTGGCCCCGAAGGCAGATCTTCACCGTAAAACAGCTGACTGTCTCACTTTGTTTAAAGGGGAATTCTACCAATTTTTCAAAATTTGTACATAATTAAATGGCTGAAATGTAAACAAAATCATTCAGAGCGGTTTGGTGTGAAACCTTCCGTTCTAGAGAAACTTACCGAGTCAGAATCATTCACAGTGGTGGCGATAGGAACCAGACGTCCGCCTCTAAAAGCTCCCTCAGTGAAAGTTATTAACATGAAATGGTTATGAATTCCCTGCCTGATGACTGAGACACTGTTTTACTAAAGCAAAGTTGGGGTAAGAATTTGCCCTAAAACACCATTCATGGGGGAGGGATACATGCAGGGCGTTGAGGCAAAATAGTCCCCTTCTTTTCTCAAGATCTGAAATAATGAATAGATTTTAAGGCTGAAATCTTCTCAGAACTATCGTAAAACAGTGTCTCAGTCATCAGGCAGTGAATTCATAACCATTTCATGTTAATAACTTTCTGTGAGGGAGCTTTTAGAGGTGGACGTCTGGTTCCTATCACCACCACTGTGAACGATTCTGACTCGGTAAGTTTCTCTACAACGGAGCGTTTCACACCAAACCACTCTGAACGACTCTGTTTACATCTTAACCACTGAATTAGTTAGAAGTTTTGAAAAATCGGTTCAATTGTCCTTTGACTGAGATGAAACTGGACACCCCTTGTGTAGTAATGGGGGGGGGGTGAGAGAAGCCTCGAGGTGCACGTGTGGACGCGCGCGTCAGTCTCGCGGTTCCCTCTCAGCAGCTGGACAGACCTCAACCGAGTTACTCTTCAGAGCCTTAAAAGCTCCGAAAACTCTAAAAGGTAGGACTTTTTTCCCATTTTCCCCAGAAAGCTCTTCACTTTGGACACTTCTGACGCTAAGTTCTCCATTCTGAGCGCTATTTCTTCAGTTTGGGGTCATTTTCTGATGAAATATGCTGTAATACCGGTAGCTTCTCGGTATACTCTCAAATTTAGATGCTCACTTTTGTTTGTTTACCTTCGCGGCGGAGCTGAAGGCTGTGTGTTTTCTGTGAATTCGTGGTTTAAAGTCCTTTTCGGCTGCGGTGTGTGAGAGAGAGATGGCGTGGTGCTCCGGGCAGATTAAATTTAGCGCCAACCTCATTTACTCCATTGTCCTATGTGTTTCTGTCTTCTCGCTGAACAGTAAGTTAGGACTAAACAAACCCTGGAGAACCTCTGGAGAACCTTTGGAGAACCTCTAGCTAGTTTAAGCAGCTGTATGTGGCGAGTAGTCTCAATCACTGTATGTGCGTTCTAGCTTAATGTGAGTAAGGTTCTATGAAAAGGAGAGAGGGGCAACCACGTGGTGGTGTGTTAAAGGGGGACTTAGCACTTTTTCAAAATTCCTTCAGAGTGGTTTGGTGTGAAATGGTTCAGATGTCTTTACAGTGTTGGTGATAGGAACCAGGGGTCGCCATGACTACAACACAAATATAGACATTTTATTTACTATCCAGAACCACCAGTGAACCAGTTGATGCTAAAATAAAGGTAAATCTGGGAAAAAAGTTTTCTTTGGGGACTATTTTGTCTCACAATGTCCTGCATGTATCCCTCCACCATTTATGTATTTAAAAAAATACATTAGACCCAAATCTTCTAACACATCAGGCGGTGAGTTCATAGCCATTTCATGTAGTAACTTGCTGTGAGGGAGCTTTTGGAGGTGGACGTCTGGTTCCTATCACTGCTGTGATGATGAAAGGTCCACCATCCAAGTATTGTCTGGTCAGCGGTGGTCCTATGGTGGTCCTTTTATTGACTGTAGCCACTATCAATGAATTGTAAACTTATAAAGTTCACTCATATGGCTGGTGTTTCTGATAAAATGGCCAATCAGTGTAGGTTCAAGGTAAGTGCACCTAAGATTCCTCTGATGTTGTGCGTCATTTTGTGGTCGGTGTCATGCGAATATGACATGAACGGAGCATATCACTCTATTCCTCTTTAAGATGATATTAAGGAGTATTCCACCTGTTTTTCAAAATTTCTGCATAAATCAGTAATTTGGGTGTAAACGAAAGTCATGAAAGTCAGTCATGGTTGTTTATTTAAAATGGTTAATCATGGAGAAACCTACCAACTTTGGATAGGAACCAGGGGTCACAATGTCTCCAAGACAAATATAGCCATTTTCTCAAAACGGTCATAAAACAGTGTCTCAGATATCAGGCAGGGAATTCATAACCATTTCATGTAGTAACTTTCTGTGAGGAAGCTTTTAGAGGTGGACGTCTGGTTCCTATCACCACCACTGTGACATGCTTCTGCCATCATCACTGCTGTGATGATGAAAAGGTCCACCACCCAAGTATTGTCTGGTCAGCGGTGGTCCTATGGTGGTCCCTTTTCATTGATGCTGGCTACAGTCAATAACTGTGCAATTACAAAGCTCACCTATATGGCAGCTGTTTCTGATAAAATGGCCAGTCAGTGCTGGTTCAAGGTAAGTGCACCTAAGAGTTCTCTGATGTTGTGCGTCATTTTGTAGTCAGTGTCATGCGAATATTAGGAACTCTAATAAATCTAAGCTTGTTTTCTATGACAAAAATGAATGAAGCATTTCATTTCACAGCTTATATTTGTTTAATTTGGTGAAATTCCTCTTTAAGATCATATTAAAGGAGTATTCCACCTGTTTTTTAAAAAATTCTGCATAAATCACTGATTTGGGTGTGAACGAAAGTCGTGAAAGTCAGTCATGGTGGTTTATTTAAAATGGTTAATCATGGAGAAACCTACCAACTTTGGATAGGAACCAGGGGTCGCAATGTCTCGAACACGAATGCAGCCATTTTCTCAAAACTCTCATAAAACAGTGTCTCAGTCATCAGGCAGTGAATTCATAACCGTTTCATGTAGTAACTTTCTGTGAGGGAGCTTTTAGAGGTGGACGTCTGGTTCCTATCACCACTGTGAAAACATTTTAGCAGTATAATTATACAGAAATTGTGACAAATCTTTGGAATTCCCCTTTAATATAAGATGCTTTTGGGAAACTGGGCCCAGTACTTTTCCCTGCTGTTCTCTTGGTGGATCAAAGCCTCTACAGCACACAATGCTCAGAGGCCACTGCTGATTATTCACATAGCACATTGGCGTAGCATGCAGTTAAAATACTTCATGAGGAATGGTTGGAACCAGGTGGGTCCCAGCAAACATGGGGCGATGTGCTGTAGATGAGCTTCACGTGAGCTTCATGTGAAAGTTGGCGTCAATGCAGCGACTGTGTGCAGTTGCTGAGCGTGAGTAGGGCCTCTGTCACATGTTCTTAGGAAGGGGAGCGCTTCATTACTCTGTTAGATCCTGGCTGTATCTTTTGTGAAGCTTCTCTTCTGACACTGTTAGGAAACGTTTAAGGATTGTACTAGACATTCCAGAGACAATACTCAACGCACACATTTGCGTGTAAATATTCTCTAAAAGCCCTGTTCAGCAGTTGTAAATACAGCGCTGGGAGCTGCTTGAGTTTACAAAAGCATGACGAAAATAGTTGTTGCACATTTTAGTGGGTACCATATTGTCGCCTTGCTCTGTTTGAAAGGCTGTTTATGCAGGGCCAGAAGTCTCCCGGGGCCAGATGTGATCTGAGGACATCTGGGGACATTGATGAGAAATTTTGGGTTAATATTGGCGAGAATCTAGAAATATTCAGGTGGGAACTAGGACTGCAACTAACGATTATTTTCATTGTCGATTAATCTGTTGATTGTTGATTAATCGATTAGTCGTTCGTTCTGTAAAATGACAGAAATCGTAAAAAATGTTGATCGGTGTTTTCCAAAGCCCAAGATGATGTCCCCAAATGTTTTTTTATCCACATCCCAAATATTGCTGTTGTCGAGGAAATACGATTACATTTTTAAGTTTTTGACATAATTTGAAAATACCTGTTACCCTTTACATTGTCTGTAAATGTAATGATGATTGGACCAAATGAAACTGAAAAATAATTACTTGGAAAAAGTTTGATTCCATTGACTTACATTAAAAGTAAAGTATGTTTTTTCTTTCTCCTGTAAAGTTACCGTTTTGGAGATACAAGGTTTTCTTCCAACAACAGCGATATTCAGGTTGATGTCACAGAGGAGTAAAGAAACCAGAAAATTATTCCAATTTTAAGAAGCAGGAATCAGAATTTTTACTTACTTGTCTTAAAACTCAGCCGTTGCTCAAAAGTTACTCAAACCATTTAATCATTACCAAAATAGTTTCTGATTAAATTAATAGTCGACAACTAATCGAGATCACCAGAGAGAGTGGTCACTCAGGATTGTACCATTACTCCAAATACTAATCACCTGTTCTCATCTCAAGTAATAATTTCAGTTTGAAAACAAGTTTGTGCAGAGTTAGTTAGCTGATGCCAAATGTGATAAATTCTCGAATTATGAGTTTGATTCCATTAAATCTTAATGAGTAGTGTAGAACTAAAGCTTCTTGTTTATTGAAGTTTCTCTGTGACGCTTGCTGTGTTTTATAGCTGTCCTCTGTTCTGTCTGCTGCCCGGCAGTGCGCGTCTCCTCCAGTGTGTGGTAGCCTTTAGACGGCTGCAGTAGTGTTTATGTTTCCTTTTTTAAACTAAACAGATTAGAAGCTCTGGAAGATTTTGGCTCTACTCTGCCCTCTGGTGGACTATAAAGGTTAGACATCTCATGGTCCTTCTGAAAATGTACAACGTTAGAGCCTGTCGTTAGCTAATGAGTGTAACGTTAGTTAGCGTGACTGAAAAAAACTCTCCCGGGGCCAGATGGGGCTGAAGCTAACGATTATTTTCATTGTCAATTAATCTGTTGATTTGCTTTTTCAACTAATCGATTAGTTGTTTGTTCTATAAAATGTCAGAAAATGGTGAAAATTGTCAGTGTTTTCCAAAGCCCAAGATGATGTCCTCAAATGTCTTTTTTTTATCCACATCCCAAATATATCACTGTTATCGGAAGAAAACCTCGCATCTCCATTTTTTACCCTTTACGTTGTCTGTAAATTTCATGATGAATGGACCAAATGAAACATCCCATATATATTCAGGTTGATGTCACAGAGGAGTAAAAAAAACTGAAAATATTCCAATTTAAGAAGCAGGAATCAGAATTTTACTTACTTTTCTTAAAAAATTACTCAAACCAGTTACAGTTGGAGTAACTGTCTTACAGCTCTGGACAGATCAGTTTCTGAGCTGCTGAGCTGACATTTCAGTGTTTACACTGGTTGAACTGCAGCTGAAATGCATTTTGGTGATGTGACTGGTGAGGAAGTACACAATTCTGCGCAGAATTGAGGTGTAACTGCTGTCCCATAGACTGCTGTTGGTATTCGAGTCGGTACACATGACTTTGCAGTGCATGCTGGGGGTTGTAGTGCAGCACATTGTGAAAAGGGCTAATATTAATAGAAAATTTAAATATTTTTGAGGGCCGAAAAGGATCGTGTGGCAGGGCCTGATCTGTCTGGCGGGCCTTGTGTTAGACACATGGGCATTAAACTGAGATCCTGCTTGCTAGCAATTCAGAGAAGCAGGAAACGTATTTGAACTGAAACTAGAGTTAAAACTCACGCCTGGAATTGAGTCTCGCAGGCTGTGCCAAAATCAGAGAAGTCACACTGAATCCTGTGTGCAGAGCTGCAGCTGCATGCTAATGTTACTGGTCAGAAGCTAGAGCTAGAGATAGACCGATCAGTGTTTTTGGGGCCGATATCGATACATAACTGATCAATCTTTCCATCTCAGAAATGCCTGTGTTCAGGAAAGTGGTAAACATGCTAGTTATTTAACCTTTTCAACTCCTTGAGACCACCGGTGGTTCCAAAACACACCTCGTCATATTCTTCTTAACTTTCATATTTCATAAGCTGCATTCTAAAGGTGGGGGTCGTATGGAAGCTGTAACTGTCTTCTTTCCAGTCAAATAGATGGGTGATGTAATTTTAAACCCTTATAATAAAAGAAGCTGAACTCACAATTTTTTTTTCTACTGAAAGTCGACCCATTTTTCCACAAATCTGAGCTATAAACTATAAACAGATGGCGTCTCTTCAGTGATCTGCTCTGTACAAATTATTATTATAAAATAATACAAAGAGCGTCTAGGATTTTTGGCTTTCAGCAGTAAATTGTAAGCATATAGCAATATTTGTGTGATCATAAAACACATGTTCTGTTAAATTGAGGGGAACTTTTACAAAAAAAAATAAAATAAGAATTTAAATTTATTTCATGCAGTTACTGAATAATTTGCCTTACGATTTGCTCATGTAAATTCAGATGGACAAACTAAAATATACCCTGGTCAATAAAAGTTAAATTGCCTTTTTCATTTTCAGATATTTTAGTAATCAAATATTATTGATATTTGTTGAACCTCTAATGAAACTCTGGACATTAAAAGAGCACAGACTGGCTAAAATTGGGGGCAAGTTTTAGAGATTTTGCCCCCTGGTCGTGTATTCTGGTTACGAGATCACACAAAACTGGACCAAAAGCTGACCAATGCTTCATATCACCGAATTGAATTTGCAAACAAGGGACAAGTTCGATAGCTTCTCAATTGCATGATGTACAAAAACAGAGCAGGATCAGGCCTGTTTCAAATAACAGAGGATTGCAAAATCTGGCTTCCATGGTCTCAAGCATGTAGGAGACGCAGAACCTCCCAAGCTTGGTTTGTGCTCTGCTTTTTGACCAAGGCGCACATTCACTGTGTGAGACAACCCCATTGTGATTCAGCTGTTTCCATAAACACTTCCATCCCAAATAATGGAAATGGGGGCCAGGCCGGATTACGCCAGACCTAACCATTGTGCGCAGCAGTTTTGGGGGTAACTTACTCAACCCTGACAAAGCGCAACAGGAGAACAGGGGCTCCGGTCCAGCTTTTTTTTTGTGCCTTGTTGCGTTTGGAAAGCAGTCCAGGCAAAGTGGTTGTAACCATGGCCCGCGTTGTGTTTACCAGACTGAAGTTTCTTCTTCTGAAGAGCTGGTCATCGGAAAATTCTGATGGTCTTTGTTACTCTGAATAGCACGTGGGGTGGCAGTTCTGGTTAAGCTCTCTTTTGAGGATTTAAGGCTTTGCATATTAATGGCATTCATAGCCACCATTGTGTCCTTGGGCTCTGTAGAAGAAACCAAAGTGAAGCTCCTCGCTGCTTCTGGACCTGGATGATGTCCATGGACAGTGTCCTGGTCTACTGAATCTCTCTGCCATCTTTCAGCGACCTCCTCAGGTTACACGCTGTCCCAGGTCTACCTCGGGATCAGCACCCTGCCAGGGAGGCTATTCCTGGAGCCGTGGTGCTGTTTTGAAATGCCGTGCTGCTTGAGGACAGTTGGGGAGCTCAGTCCCAGGAAGTGGTGTTGAAGGAGAATCTGGGAGGCTGGCCAAGGTGATTTTTGACGGCCTCTGTTTTTTTTTGAAGATGGCCCCGGTGTTTACGAACAGCGTGTCCTTGTGACCGGTTATGGAGAGTCAATGTGGCGCAACACTGAGTGCTCTGACCCGTGTATGGATGAGCTTGTTGGTTGGATCAGAATCACTAGGGAGTCTTGATTGTTTCTCCGGGTTTGGCAAGCCAGCAGACCTGGGAGTGAATTATACGCTGAATGAGTGACAGCGGCTTGGAAAACTGTTTGAGTTATGATGAATGAAGACAGATAACCGTGTATGTTTTGACTTAATTTAATTTGCACCCGTCCTCTTGGAGAGAATCCAGATTGTACTCATCCATAAAACGTTTTTAAATAAAACACTCCTATCTGGAGATTTCTCTTATCAGTACTTTGGTGGGGGTTGGGGGGAATTCCACTATAATGCTGTAAAGCATATCTCACTGTGAAATAATTTTTTTTTTTGAGTTTTGAGGAAATTTAATCTCTATATCACTGAGATGTTTGTTGTGTTTTTGCACTTAAGTTTCAAAGCTTGAATATTTTAAGGCAGTGGTTCCTCGCCCATTATGGGAACCCCATGTTCTGTGTGCGATTCTTTGCTTGGTAGTTGAATCAGCTGGGTTGGGTTAGCGGAAAAAGTAAACATGTGTAAAGCGTGAGCCCCACAGGATTGGAATGATGAAGCGCTGCCTTAAGACGTACAGTTTAGAGTTCAGAGTTAGACACCTTGCCCTGTGCTGTCTCTATAAAAATAAAGAATATCCGTTGTTTTTTTAAAACTTCCAATGATGATTTGCGTATTTGGAATGATTAAAAGCATGCAGAGCTGGAGTAGTAATAATTTGCACAGAATGATTTTTAAAAATACACAGAGTACACTATACATGTAAATACACCAAGGTTCACTCTCTCTATATATTTATTTTCAAGATATGCAATTGTGATTGAGTAGGACTTCATTTGTCTGTTAATTTATATCATAAGAACTCGTGTGATGAAATCCTTTAATAATTTGCAGATATTTCTATAGACATAGATTAGTGTTATTGGTCCCTTACGTTAACACTAAGCACTGTACAGTAGGAAAGCCTAATCATTAATGGTAGGGATGGTTATCGTCAGGATTTTATCAATACTGATACTGCTTATCAATAGTATTGCATATCGATACCCTCATTGATACTGCTCTTCGTAATTTAGTGCAAGAAAAGAAAGACATGACATGAAAAGATGTGAAAAGATTAAATATGAAAAGTTGTCAGAAGGCTGTGGTCATCTCCTTACAGTTGAAAGTATTAACAACCATAAGCACATAGATAATTAGTTATGTTTGGTTGTCAGGACAGCTCACAACTAGGCTCAAAATTAGGCTGCCTAGCAATTTTAGCGAATTTTAATTTATTACAGACTCATCTTAATATCACTATTTGCCCCGATAAGCTGATTTAGGCTCTCAGAATATCCTAATTGTTCTTTTAATACTGGAAACATTTTCTGATTAGGACATTTATATTTCTCCCACATGTAGTCTGAACACAAGGCTGAATTTCGCTTCCTATCTGCCAGCTTCTTGTTCAGATTTTCCTGTTCCACCTTAAATAATGTTGTTTATTATTATTATTATTATTATTATTATGATGATGCCTGAGGTGTCAGCATGTAACTGCTGCACCGTTTAAGATAGAATGGGAAAATCTGAATAAGAAGCTGGCAGATAGGAAGTCGACTTCAGCTTCGTAGTTTTAATGCTGGTAGCTTTTCATAAGGTGATTTCATTAATCACATATCCTACCTAGAGTTTTATGTAGGGAGCTATAAATATGCGCTAGGGTAGGACATTTCAACTAGCTAGCACAATTTGCCAGAACACTGGAAGGCTATGCTGAAGACCTTTTTGATAAAGCATATACGCTGCACTGCTTCAGATTTATAGAATGTTGTATTTGTAAGTGTTTTGTGAGGTTGCTGGTGTTTTCCCCATTTAAACAGAGCTGTCGCTTTACATATACTGCATTTAGCTGCATCGTCATTAAATTTAGTAAAATGAGCCCACACTTTTAAACATCCTACCCTTTCAGCCATGGCTGGAGCACAGAATGATGCTCGGTGTTTGAAATGGTTAAGGTAGTCAGAGGTGAAGGCCTTCATCTCACAGAGCAGGGCGCCTCTCCTGCTGATCCAATATAGCACCAACCATTTGAAAACACCTGCTGTGTGTAACGAATCAACATTACATAAATACCGATAGCAGCACCTTTTGTCCAGGAGCTCACTGATATTTCGGTACAGACTAATCAGGAGCCAGTACAGATTTAGCCGGTTCTTGATACCCATCCATAATTAACGATGTAATGATTTCAATGTGTATCAAAATTGAAGTGTATCAAGATGAAAACTGTCACTGATGTGCCCCTCAGTTTCTCCCAAGCGTCTCTCATTTACCGTCTTTTATGGAAACTGCTTGGCAATCAAAGTTAGGCATCTGGATGAATCAGGATGAAATGGGCATGGAGTGGGGGGGCGGAGCGGGGCGGGGTGTTAATTAATGCATGTACCCAAGCTCAAACGCCTGGATGGTTTGCAAGTCAATTAAACATTTTAGGTGATGCGACTTTCAGGGTTACTGGGTCAGCAGGTGGCGCAGCAGTTGCTGAAAAAGCTGTATTTACTCACTTTTTTACTTTTTAACATGCAAAATATCAAACAAAGTATTTGATTCTTGACCTCAGGATTGAAAACTGTATCAAGTCCGTAAATATGTGCACCCCTTGCAGCTAGAGTGTGCATGCATGTAAACTTGGTGCATGGTGCAAACATAGTAACGTTATGAACACAAGGCACATTTTCCGGCACTTCTTATTTTTACTAAAATGTATCGTATCGAGACCCCACCGTACTGTACCGTTGCACCCCTACCAAATAGGTCTGCTTTTGGTAAGGAGGGCTTGAAGAATGCTGTAAGAAGTTAACTACTTATCCGTAAACATCCAGAAGAGGGAGCTCTTGCTAATTTTCTGTAATAAAACTACAAAGATGAAACGCCACGCTTTCATATCAAGCATTTCTGCGCCAGACTTGATATCTGAATTTAGTGCATATTTACATTTGAAAAAAGATTGAGAATTTTTATTTTGGCCAAAAAAACTTGCATCCTAATGTCTGTATCTCAAGTCAAGTGGCATGTGAGTGATTTAATAGTAGGGGAGATGCTGTCGTTCATCTCCTGCTTGAACAGTCAGCACTCTCTGATAGTGAGGGTACACTGTTTGGGAACATACGCATCGCAGAACAATGTCCACGTCCAGCTTTGTTTGGGTTGAAGTCTGAGATTAAGCTGGCATTCCCACAGCAGACAGTTTTGTAGGCATGCCAGTGTAGACGCCACCTGGTTCCAGGAGCTCCAGATAATCTCTCAGGTCCTCCATGTTCCACAGTGAGAGATTCTTGGCTGCTGTTGTTTGTGTTGCAGTTCAGTGCTCCTTAATTTGGAAGTTTACATGGACTTCATTCTGGAGGCAAACGTATTAGTAACTTACATACCTGCCACATTTTCACGATGCTCAGCGTTCAAACCTCAAGCCACAAGAAGTAGATGTGCTGGCCACCTCTGAATAACAGGCCCAGACCTCAGTACATAAACAACAATCACAATTTAAATCGGTAATAGTATTATTTAGTGCACTGCAGCCACTGCAGTGTGAAACCTGAATATCACAGAAACATACTCTTTAGCAGAAACCAACTGCGTTCACATCGACAGTGACATAACGCTATGAAGAGGCTGGAATTCATTCATTTTCAATGAGTGCGTATACATGCACTCAGTAATCCTATCATGATCGGATTTCCGCAGTTATCCGATTATTCAAATGGTCATGTAAACCCCATACTCAGATCTAGAAATCCGATTAAGAAAACTGATAAAGAGGCTGGATTTTAGCTCAGTAATCAGATTTCTCAGTGCATGTAAACTCTTACTCTGATTTCTTTTGGATTTCTCAGTCTGCGCGAGATCAGACGGTGGATGTCGCGAGACGCAGCAAAACACTGTTGGAGCGGGGCTGAAACCGAACAGGAAATAAAGGATTTAAATATTCTTCATCTTCTAGATGATGTTTGTTCATATTTTCAGGTAAAGTGAGTCAGTGTTTAAAAAAAGCTGCTGTATGTAGTTTGAGTTTTACATTACGTTTACGTCACGTCTTCTTCCGTGAGTTTATTGGCTGTTTGTAAAGCAGAAATCTGATTACTGTCTGACTCATGTAGACCCGGAGTTTCCCCATTATCTGATTACTCAAGCTCATGTAAACGCGTTGATCGGATTACTGACAAAATCTGATTTTCTGCCGTTATCAGATTATTAAATGCATGTAAACACACTCAGTGAGAGCTGGTGATTTTTGGTGATGGGGAAGTGGGCGGAGTCAGCGATACACAAAGTTGAGGGAAGTTTAACTGTATGCAAATTAGGAGCATGGAGATGAGGAATCGAGCAGGATGGTACATGTTTTATCTCCACCAGAGTGAAACAGTATTCACCTTTTTTGGTTCCTATACTCTTAAAAAAAGATGTTCAAGGGTTCTTTAGTAACGAAGATGATTCTATAAAGAACCATGAACAAAGAACCCTTGCCATGCTTGAAGCGTTCTTTGCATTGTGAAAGTGTTCTTAAGTATGTGCTTTTTGAAAAGGGTTCTATATAGCACCCAAAAAGGTTCTTCTACACACTTAAGCTGGTTTTTCAAAGGTTCTTTAAAGAAAACGGTTCTATATAGAAGCATGGA
This sequence comes from Colossoma macropomum, assembly GCF_904425465.1. NCBI lineage: Eukaryota > Metazoa > Chordata > Actinopteri > Characiformes > Serrasalmidae > Colossoma > Colossoma macropomum. Next base: position 2,245,230 of record NW_023494791.1, read on the forward strand.
CATCCAAAGAACCATTTCCGTGATTAAAAGGTTCTTTGTGTCATGAATGGGTACTGTATGAGGAATGTGCTATAGATGGTTCTATACAGAACCTTTTTGAAAAATGTTCTATATAGCACCCAGAAGAGTTCTTCCACATATTTAAAACTGATGGTTCTTCAAAGGTCCCTTAGCAAAGAAAATAACGCTTTGAATGATTAAAGGGTTTTTTTCTGTCATGAAAGCGTTCTTCAGATTGATGGCGAATGTGCTGTCAGTGGTTCTATATAGAACCTTTTTGAAAAGGGTTCTGTGTAGCACCAAAAAAGCTTCTTTTATTGTACGACATGAAGCCTGTTGCAATAGAAGAACCCTTTTTGGTGCTTTATAGAACAGTTTTTAAAAAGGGACTATAGTACCATCTACATCACATTCTCCATCAATCTGAAGAACCTTTTTATGATGCAAAAAGGCCTTTAATCTATAGATATTTGATCCTGCTATAGATGGAGGAATGACGGTGGTGCTTTGGCTGTTTTCTTCACACACTGCACAGACAGTGATGCACTACAATGGGATTAAAGTTACAGATAAGCTGTTTCTCTATAGGACTTTTATTTTTAGCAGGAACGTGTCGGATTTGTGTTTGGCATCAAAGAAAACATGGTAACCAAACGTCAGCTCAACTCCAGAAATGCCCACTGGCGACGAGCGACCAGCGATTTTGGCCGACAAGAGGTGAAAAGTTGCTGCCGGTGTGAACGCAGGGCTAGGCTGGACGTTCACTACACGACTTTTAAAATCTTAACACGGAGAGCGTCACAAACTTCACGTCAGTTTGTCACAGAATTTTCCTTGTCTGTCGTGAGGTGCTCAGACTAGATGACAGAGCAAAGAGAGAGTTTAACACACACAAAGAGTTTGGGCTACGAATAAGAACTCAAACTCCCAGAACTCCTCAGATCACACGACACACACACAGCTGAACTCACTGGACCTGACTGTGCGAATATGCATAGCCAAAGCTCAAACTGGGGGTGGATGTGTGGTGAGAAACGCTGATTCAGTGAGAGCTGGAGAAATATTTCACTACAAACTGGCAGCTGAGCTGAAAAAGTGACTGGATCAACATCGGCTCTTATCTGCCTGTGTTTTACACACAGCTCCTCTGTCTCCACTCCGCTGTTCGGCGCATCTCTTCCCCTGTTTCTCCGCTCGTCCAGCTCTCTGATTGGCTGTTTGAATCACTCGTTGAGAAAATCTCTGACTTTCTCTCACTGCAGGACTCATGAATGTTTTGTTGTAAATATTGTTTGATTAATATCTTTAGGGTCTCATCACTTCAGAGCAGATCGGAGGACTAAAGATTCACACATTCCTCCTCCACACTAACAGATCATCTGTGCCGGCAGTCGCTTCCGATCGAGCTCCCGACCTGTAAAATCGCTTCAGATTGTGAAAATTTGTCGTGAGGCTTTTTCTGAGCACAGTATGGAAGAAACAGAGCAATAAAGAGCTTGATGACTCCAGTCAGACTCTCCTGGCATGTGATGAGCTTTACTTTAGGGTAATTAAATTGAACGTAACAGAATTACTTTCTATAGAATGTGCCTTGTGCATCCAATATGCAGTCTAATGTAGTGAAATCCTGTAGAGGAATATTTCAGGGATTTTGGATTTTTACCCAATTATCTCCCCAATTCAGTCGTCTCCAATTCCACCCGCTAGTTAGGACTCCCCCAGTCACACAATACTATCAATGCTATCAATGCTGGTACATAAACTTTTATAAAACGTAGAAATTGAGCGTAGCTCGATTACCATTGTGGAGAAATATACATTTATTTGTAGAGGGTTGAAAATACAGTAAAAATACAAATGCAGTAAAAATTATATATATAGTTAAATAATAAAAAGGGTTCCAAGGTAGTTTTTTGGCCACACATTTGCTGATACTGATATATCATTATGCATACCTAGAATATTTGCTAATAATCCTTTTGTTTAAAGTTATTAATTGATGGGAGAGACTGTCTGTTGTTATATTCAGTGTTTTTGCCCAGAGAAACCTGCTGCGTGCGTCAGACTTGTGACAGTCAGCTCGAATAACTTTCAAAACATACACTAGAAAGCAAGCAAAGTTTATTTATATAGCGCTTTTTACAACAGGTGTGGTCACAAAGCAGCTTTACAAGGAAATCAGCATTACAGAAAGAAATCCGGGTCCGAGCCCCCATGAGCGTCGCCAGAGGCAACAGTGGCAAGGAAAAACTCCCTAGAGAAACACGAAGAAACCTTGAGAGGAACCAAGACTCAGAAGGGGAACCCATCCTCCTCTGGTCGACACCGGATAGCAAACATTGTTAGTATAAAGTATTATAGTACAAAAACAGGGAAAACAGGTGGAGCAAATGATTAATTTGATTAGTTTAGTTCATGCAGCAGCATCAGTGGGGTCGGGTTGTGAGGGTGAGGTTTGCACGGCGTTGTACAGCAGGAGGCTCAATGGTGGTAAGCCGGTCCAGTGGGCTGGCGAGCAGTGGCACCCGATCAAGGCAGAAGAGGCAGCAGCATCAGACGCACAGGATGGGCAGCTGTTCAACTCAGTGCTACACTAGTGCTGCCAACTCCTTCTGTTGCTGATCTGGGTGGCACTTATCTTGCTTAACACAGTTCCTCCCATCCTGATGGTGACTATCGAAAGGTAGTGTGATTTGCAGCTATCTGTATGTTTATTTTCACCTCCTTAACTTGGATTTCTGCAAATACCACTGTTTTCCTGTTCTAATCAAAATCAGAACCACTTTATTTCACCAAGTATGTTACACATGCAAGGAATCAGTCTTGAAGAGTCACGCATGTATGACTTGTGACATTCTGAACAGACCAGGCTGTTATGTATTTAACTAAGGGACAGATGACATGACACTAGAAGAAATAGAATAAAAGAGAATAATAGAGAGCCAATGTGAAGGAGCTACAGAAAGGCAGAGTTTAGGGTTAACTTTTTTCCCCAGCTTGCCCAATCGTAGCTCCTTACATTAAATTCCCAAACTGTCATCACCACTGAGCAGCTGTTCAGTCGGCAGCTGTGACAGAAGAACAGCTGAACAACCTGGAATCAGCCAGAAATGAACCCAACACCATTCACCAAACGTGTAGTCTGATCTTCAGAGTCTGACCAAATTGGACTGAGCCATAAAACTGCTGCAATATCAGGTTTAGCTCAGTTTTGTCAGTTTTTGCCTGATCAGTATTAATGTTGTTTTGTTCCAGCCAGTCTGTAAAGCATCTTACAGCCCATTTAGTTTGGCGAATGAAAGCAAAGTCAATCATTCCAGGTTTTTCCTAACAAAAATCAACAAAAATAACTATACAAACCAAACAATTTTGTGCAAAGCATTGTCAGCTGTTGACATAAAACTGCTCCAATTTAAACATTTCAGCAAGATGTACAGATATGACATTCAGAGTCATTTAAACTTCAGCAACACTTCAAAATGTTGTGGCTCCCACAGTGGTTTTATTTTTGTTGAAAGGACAGAATGCCTCTTCTTAACATTTGGGTTGCAACCCCTGAGCTAAGCATACAAGTAAGGGGTGATCAGCGCGTGACCGTTTGCTCGAACTGTCCGCAGCTCAGTCAGAATTGCACAGTCATCACCAGCCCAGTTAACGAAATTAACTTCTGTGGTTCAGATTTTGCACGGATCGCCTGAAACCTGTAGCGAAAATTATAGCGAAAATTATCACTACAGCTACACAAAAATCTGTAGGTGCTACAGCTGTTAGCTACAAAAATTTGTAGTTAACTACAAAAAGTAGTGCGCTACTTAGCTACTCCCCATCCCTGATCACGTTTGTGAACAGCCTAACAAAAAAATCAGTTTTGTTGAAAATCAGATTTGGGCCACTTTTACCTGCTGCGTGTCCGTAGCCTTCATACCAGGGTCAAACCAACTTCTACTCCAGACTGCTGTCTAGTCAGCATGCTTGCAGCTGCATTTATTGGAATAAATAGAATAAATAATAGCCTGCTTAATTTTTTCCACTACCTTTTTTAAATGACATTTTCACTTGCTTTTTTAAATTAAATTAAATTTAAAAGCAGAAAAAGCTAAATGAATGATATGTACACAGCGTGTCTACTGCCATTGGCTTTGTTAACTATTCTTCTTAATGGCTTAGCTTTAAAAGATTCACGATAATGCTGTTAAGGCTGAGACCTTGCTAATTAGGCTGGGTCCATGTGATGCAACTTAACATTTGACAGCGTGTGAACCTCCAGGTTAAGAATAGTTTTGGGTTCTGGCTCATTCCACTTCAGTCATCACGTAATAAAGCTGAAGTTTCCACAGAAACTAAGAAGCTGCATAAAGATGTCAAACAGGCCGTTTGAGGGTTTTTACTTCGCAGATTTTCAAAGAGGCTTCCTAAGACCATCGCCTTAGGACCACATAAAAGACTATTTTCCCTCCTCCTCTGTCCAGGACCTTGGAAACACTCCCGAGTTAATACCTTATCCTGCCTTGGGCTGCGTTTACAGGTGTCACAGGTTCTGCCACTGAGAGATGTGGAAAAACAGGCAGCACCTGACACAGCTTTAGGTGGAGAACTGCACAGTCAGGATACTTCTGATGTAGTTTTTGATGCTAGACTGGGAGACAAATGTAGAGGCAACAGAATGAAGATTTAAAATTTTGTAAGGAATATTTTTTTATTTTGTTGTTGAAAATTAAAACATACAGTTAAGTGATATATTAACTAGCAAATACAGGGTGTCCGAAAAAATTGACATCAGTTGAGATGTGAGTATCTGAGTAGCTACATGTCCAGGCAAACGAAATTAAATAGGCTTCATGTTGAACAATACAAGATTTATTTATCAAAATTCGAACAAGAAATTCAGAGGGATGTAGATTTATAACCGATTTCACAGCTTCACAAATGTAATATCTTCCGATACTGGTGGTCGTCCAGACCCCCTTATCCTGCACAGACAGCCTTCCTCTTTGAATATTTTGTGCCGTGTCCAAATCTGCTTTACAGTTGGTGCATTTTTATTGAATTTTCTGGAAAATGCACGACTCGTTTGACTGTGTTCGAGCATATTCTAACACACTAAATGCCTTTTCATTTCTAGTGAACGCCGTTCAACCTGAAAAAAAAACATTAAAAATTAAACCTGGTTAGTTTTTACACATTTTGTTAAAATTTAAGATCATTTGAGGGAGAATTGGCTGTTATTAGACTACGAAATGATGTCAGTTTTTTTGGCACACCCTGTGTTTACTTACAAAACTAAAAAAAAAAAACCCACACTGACATTTACTTCTGGGCACAGATTACAGCATGTTTGTAGTACTGAATTATAAGTCTTTAAGTTGCTGATAGCCAGTTGGTGAAGGGACTCCATGTGAGCATATAATGATCAAGTTTGTTCAATAAAGAGTATGTTACTCTCTCAAAAGCAGCCAGCTGTGCCATTGTTGTAGTCCATTCTTCATAAGGAGGCGGACGACTCTTCCTCCAGTGTCTCAAAAGTATCCGTTTAGCTGTTGTAAGAGCCAAAATAATCCATCTCTTTTCAAAGAAAGAGAGGTCAGAGTCTTGAAGTTCAGTGGTTGAACCTAAAATAGACAGTTTTGCAGAGATTTGGAACCTTTTGTTTAGTACTTCAAACATAATCTCAAGACCAGAGTACATGCAGAATGGAGGCACCACCTTCGTCACATCTCCAACAGGAATCTACTGGCATTAGGTTCCATTTATGTAATTGGTGTGGTGTCCGGTGCCGTCTGTGTATTATTTTCAATTGAATAAACCTATTGCCCTTTTTTTTATGCATTGTATTGATATTATTCAAACATGACTCCCAGTCTTTGGTAGGAATGTCCATCGCCAAGTCCCCTATCCATTGTTTCTTAACTTTGAGCAATGGGTCGCTTAGTTGTTCCTGCAATAATCGATAAATATTGGGTGAAATACCTTTATTTGATGGTGACTTAGTCAGTAATTCTTCAATTGGGCTGCCAGTAGGGCAGGAAAGGGGGCTCCCTAACCATTCAGACATTATATATTTTATAATATTTATTTGGCATTTGTTTTCTTTCATTTAATTCATATATTTCATAGTCATGTATAGATTATTGTAGTTGAAATTGCAGAAAAAGTTTTCCTAAAATATGGCCTCAGCCTTTACACACGACTGTGAGAACAAAAGTTAACTAAATTGAGGCTCAAGAAGGTGTAATTGTTAAAATAACTTATTGTTTTATTTTAAAATGTAAATAAATTGTAACCCTAATGTTTTTTCAAGTATATAATATGTGTAAACGCTAGGGACACAAAAATGGGCATTTCTGTAGAATGACCCCTCTGCAGATGTGTCCTGTATTAATAAAGGTAAAAGTAAGGACTTCAGATGTGGTAATTAACATAGTATCAGATTCTAATATCGAATCTATATGTGTGATTATAGGCACTGATTTAGGACAAACCAGTTTTTATTGTAAGTCTTGTCCACAAGATTTAACAATGGGATTTTCTTCATTCTCCTGCTGCTAAGAGGACCTTGTTTCATAGAGAACTCTGTACATTTCTGTACTGCAGAATGTCGAGGCCAACAGCTGGTCTACAGAATCCACTGGAGTCGTAGACAGTGCCTCCCCTTTCTAATCGTGTCATGCGAAACCAATAATTGGTCAACTGTTTACTCATAGACTATTTAACGAAGTAGTGATCTCATTAAATTCCAGCTCCATCTCAGCAGGACTTTATTTATAGTTTGTACGAGAACTTTTTCAGTGCCTTTAACAACAAAAGCCCCAGAAATCAGAACCTCTAGAGTTTATAAGCTACAGAATGGCAAATCCGTGATAGTTTAAAATAGGGCTGCAAATATCATTTGAATATTCTATAGAAAATTGTCTTAAATATTTGAAAAGTAAGGAAAGCTCCGGACAGGTTTCATCTTTCACTTTTTGTTTTTTATGGCTCTTTATTTCTATTAATATAATTTCAATTTTTTTATTATTAAGTCAAATTAATCTCTTAAGCACACCTAAAAACAGCCCAAGTTGACGAAATGCTGGACATCCAGTAAAAGGAAAAAAAACAAAACAGTAAAACAGCTTGTAGAATGTGTTAAAACAAATTAGACCAATTAAAACACACAACACAGTATTAAATAACAAAATTATACAAAAATAAAATGGGTAAAGAACCATAATAAATACACATTTTAAGCACAGTCTAAGCGTAGAAGAAGGCAAGATTTAAATGCATCATACTTTAAATATTTGCTCAAGACATATTTGTTGTTAACATTTTTTATGGCTCTATTTTATTATTATTATTATTATTATTATTATTATTATTATTATGAGCAGTAGTAGTATTTTGCACTATTGCATACATTATTTTATTTGCCTTTTAGGAAAAAGCTTGAAGGGTTATTCAAGGGTCCTTAAGTAAAAACAATGGTTCTATATAGCACCAAAAAGGGTTCTTCTATTGTTACAGCCCTGACATCATAACAACGGTAGCGCCTTTTTTTTGGTGCTATATGGAACCCTTTTCAAAAAGGTGCTATATAGACCCATCTGCAGCACATTCTCCATCAGTCTAAAGAACCATTTCACCCTGCAAAGAACCCTTAGATCATGCAAAGGGTTCCTTGAGTGGTCATGGTCCTGTATAGAACCATTTTATTTGCTAAAGAACCCTTGAAGAACCATCTTTTCTAAGAATGTAACACCACTATAGGGGTTTTCAGAACAGCTTGCTTTAAAATGCTGAGTTTGGGGTCCTGCTCAATCTGGCGACCCTGATCAGTTTGCTGGCCCTGTTTGAACAGCGTCTTTAACCATCGTCTTAAAAATGAACTTTTTTTAAGGGGTTGTGATGAACGTGCGCAAAACCGATTCAGAGAGATATTAGCTATTAATCCAGCAGTAGGAAACTTACCTGTACTGCCCCTGGAGTTAAAACTGATGCTGTCGAATTGCAAGAGTCTCACTAATTGTTCAGAATCGCAACCTCTGACGAGTCCGGTGTGCAGAGCTGGCAGCTACAGTTGTTTCCCTTTGGAAGCGCTTAGGTTGATAAAAGTGATAAAAGTAATTAAATGTGTTGATTATCTGAATAGCTTAAGCCTAGTTTGAGCTCTATTTATCAGCCCTAGTTTTATGTTTTTAATACCCAATTTGAACATTCATTATTTACTTATTTATTTATTTTGGACACCGTATAGAAAAAAAAAATCAATTTTTTGATACCGAATTGGGGTTCAATGATTGGGCAAGGACCCTCCACTATACCAATAAGAGTCCTTGGGCAAGACTCCTAACACTACCTTCACCTATCTGTGTTAGATGAAATTGTAAGTCGCTCTGGATAAGAGCGTCTGCCAAATGCCGTAAATGTAAACGTATTGAAATCGTTTCACCCTTACTCAGTTTTCATAAATAATGAGTGTAGATAAGGCCAGGTGCATACAAAAATTTCAAAATGCCACAAACACCTCATAAACTGTGTTCTGAGAAATGTAAAGCATTTGAGTTATTAGATGAATTGATGATATATGCAGAGTTATTTAGGCAGCTGAGTGATGGAGTGCTTGCAGTAAATCTCAGAAGTTTTCTGGCAGTCGTTTGGATTCCTAGAATACGCCCCAGCGTTCTGTGTGTACAGCAAGGTTGCCCTCGTTGTTTTATCGAGCTGCACGGCACGCTGCTGTGTTTAGATGAGGTCTCAGTGGTCCATCTCTTTGTTCACTTTTGTCATGGACGCCTTTGGTTCTCTGATGATGGTCACTGTTGCCAAAAAAGCATTCAGAGCCTTTTATACTGGCGTGTGTGTATGTACATGTAGAACAAACAAATTACTGCATGTGGAAAACATGCCAGTGGGTCTCTCACTCAGTGGAGGTGCAGCGCAGATACAAGGGAAGATCCATCCAAAATTCATTATAAGGCTGGATGGCTGGTATCTATGGCAAGCCGTTTTAGCTTTTAATCCTTTTTTTCTTGATATCAAGAATTCAATTTAAATGTGAAAATTTAATTCTTACTAGAAAAATTTAATTCTCACATGTAGAAATTCAATTTGTGATATCAAGAATTCAGTTTACATGTGAAGATTTAATTCTTACTAGTAAAAAATTAATTTTTACTAGTGAAAATATAATTTTTGAGATCAGGAATTTAATTCTTACAAGTAAAAAAATGATATTTGATATCAAGATATCAATTGTTACTATTAAAAATTTAATTTTTACAAGTAGCAATTCAGTTTTTACCAGTGAAAACTCTATTCTTACTAGTAGAAATTAAATTTTTGATATCAAGAATTTAAATTTTACTAGTGGAAATTACATTTTCACATGTAAATTGAATTCCTGATATCAAGGAAAAAAAAGGATTAAAAGCTAAAACAGCTTGTCATAGGAATCAGATATTGGCCTGATATGGTGCTCATTTACTTGTACTCATAGAAATGCACTCATACTAACTGGTGCCATGTGACATAAGCCTAGTGTAGAGGTCTGGACCCCTGCGGATTCCTGCTGAACCCCAGGACCCGAAACAACATCTTGCGGCGTGGGACTATTTTTCAGTGTTGTGCACAGGAGCGAGTGGGAAACCAGCCCACTGCAGGCGGGAGCGGGCAAATTAATGAACAGCCAAAATAAAGTGAACAATACAAAATGATAATAATACAACAATTGAAATGTGTGAAGTCATTCTAAACAGTTGTAAAGCAGCCGCTCATGTGAACAACACGCAAATTCTCGTAGCTTACGGAGACGACGGAGCCTTCAGTCCGACGGACACAGCTGCCCAGCAAAACACCAAAAACAACCGCTCTGTAGTTTAATTCCTGCTCTATGTTTACCGGGAATTAAAGGCGTCATGAAATTACTCACAGTGAGCCTGATGAGCATGACTGCTGTATTATTTCAGCAGAGAATAATGTATTTGTGAATAGACTGTGTCAAATATCGTATGTCTGTTTGCGTTGACTGAACTATGCGGGCGGGAACGGGACAAATGATTCTGATTTTCTTGTGCAGACTTCTAGTCTTGTTTATTCTCCTGCACTAATAAACAAATGATTTAAGCTGGCAGTGAATGATGGTCTGCTTTTGCTTTTCTTGATGGTCTGCTTGGCAGCTCTGTTTCTCAGTGTTTCTGCTTGGTCCTCAGATGCGCAGCATGTTATTCTGAATAACATGCTTTATTGATAATGGTCCGTAGACAGAGCGTCTGCAGAGGCTGTGTTTCCCGTAGCTGGTCAGTCAGATGGAGCGTTTTTGTACAGTGTGAGTACGTAAATCGTAGCTTTGTCCGAACACGATGGTCTATTTAAACGTACAAGATTTCTAAAGTCACACAGTGTCTGTCTGGCTTTATAGGACATTCAGCTACAGCTCAACCAGCCAATCAAAAGACTTCCACAGGACGGAAAACTGGAAGCGTGAGCTCCTCGGATGCGTCAGCCTTGGATGTGATTCCTGCTGTCGCAGTGCTGCTGCTGAAAGAGACAGATGAGGATCAAAACTATGAAACCTACTTTACTGACAGCTGTACAGAAGAGCTTTTCTGACAGAGAACAAAACCCGCTCTTCTCCACTGGTTAATGCACTAATCAGTATAACGACTACTTCATTCTAAATAGGTTACTCGTTATGGTATCTTTATTAGCAAGTACCAAAAAACATGAATTCATACTCAGTCTGGAAAAAAAAGGTATTGACATTCTCAATTCCTACACATTCTGGCAACTTGAGACGTTCAGTGCGTTACCTGAATATTTTTAATAAGCCCTCGCCGATGTGCGTCACATCTACACTCTTAAAGATGGTTCTTCAAGGGTTCTTTAATAAAGAAAAAATAGAACCAAGAAATTAAAGTGTTCTTTGCATCATGAAAGGTTCTTCAAATTATGGAGAATGTGCTGCTAGTGATTTTTATATAAACTTTTTTTGAAGTTTCTGTTTAGCAGCCAAAAGGGTTCTTCTACAGTTACATTGTCAAGCCTGTAACAATAGAAGAAGCTTTTTGGGTGATTATATAGAACCCTTTTCAAAAACGTTACTGTATAGAACCATCTACAGCACGTTCACTTTTAATCTGAAGACCATTTTCACCATGCAAAGAACCCTTTAATCATGCAAAGGGTTACTTGAGTGTTCGTGGTTCTATAAAGAACCACTGTCTTTACAAAAGAACCATCTTTTTTAGGAGTGTACGTTACACAAGTGTCCAGTTGAGGGTAAAAGGAAGGAGCGGATTATTCAGTTGGAGCGTACTTACCCTGGACTAGATTAGCCACGGAGCTAATCAGCTAGCCATGCAAACTTTATAATGCAGAACTTTTTTGGGCTCTTTGAACAAAACATATATAAAATTAGTCAATTATTGCTCTGTCTGGCTATAAGCTTTGCTTTAGGCTGTGGGGCATTGCCTTTGCTTTCTTGTTGCTAGCTGTGTAGCCTTTAGCTTGCTAACTAGCAAGCAGAGAAATTAAGCTTTAGGTTAATTCGGTATTTGACGCATCGTTGCTGCTGCTGTGGTTGATTTTCATTTATTTTTCTCTTAATATTGAAATCAATTTGTGTTCATATTTCCCACTCTTACAATATAGTACTTTGCATAAATGTACATTTGTGGTACGTTATGATATATTTATTTTCTTTACAAGCCTGCAAAAACAAATAAACATACACCGATCAGGCATAACTCCAGCAGCAATGCTGTGTCTGATCCACTCAGACCAGCACAACACACACTAACACACCACCACCACGTCAGTGTTACTGCAGTGCTGAGAATGACCCACCACCCAAATAGTACCTGCTCTGTGAGGGTCCATGGGGGGCAACCACTTCTGGGGCTTCTAATATTCCCACCAAGCTAATTACATCACACGTTCTGTCATCTTAGCCTTTAACGATATGTTTATCGCTGAAATTCATATCTCGATAACAATTAAATACGATTTATCGTGCAGCCCTGATATGTATGTTATATTGTCCAGCCCCAGCTGATCTGATTTGCTCTAATTAACTCCCTTATTGAGGCTGCAAGTGTACCTGATGAAGAGGCGTGCTGTTTTCTTAAGTTCACATAAGTGAGGCATTCCCCCTTGTAGCACTGGGGTGGGGTGGGCCTCAGAGGGTGGGCCAGGCTGGAACTAGGTCTCCTCATCCCTCCTCATGTCTCATTCAACGTATAAGACAGGCTTTGTTCAGCAGCTTTCTCCATAGGTGGATCGGAGGAGAATTCACATCGTAAGACTTAAATTCTTAAATTTGTATTTCTTATATAAATGTTCCAGCGTGCTGCACGTTGTTGGATTTTGCTGACCTTTTATTATGTTCCTAATTAGATTACTCTAACTCTGTCTCTATAGATGAACTGTGTGGGAAGATATCTGTATCAAGTGCATGCATTACCTAATTATTTGCTGTGTAAATTGGATGAATGCTGTTGTGGCTATTTAACATATTGGGTATTGTGTAGTCATTAAGTTTTTTTATGATCATGTGTTGAACAATAGTAACTGAAACACTTTAGCAAAGATGAACTACTATGTGCTTTTCAGCTAAGGGCATAACGGTATGCAAATATGTTGTTTTTGCATTACGATACGATATATTTTCGATACCGAAATATAAGAGATGCAAACATTCATTTAGTTGCTCTGTAAGTCCACAGTGTGTACTTATAATTAAAGTTAAAAAAGGAATAATAGACAAATTTTCTTTTGGTTATACTTTCATAGCATGGAAAGTTTTCACAGCATTTAAAGTATCACAATTCATGTATGTTGTATGTGTGTGTGTGTGTATGTATGTGCATGATATAAATGCATGATTATTGGTTTCTATTTTTTATGAAAGATTAGCTCAAAACATGAGGGGTGTGTAAAAAAAAAAAAGCTGTCTTATTATGCTATATGATATATCATTGTTCCATATTTTATCATATACTATGATAATATCATATTATGGTATATAATATAATATGGTACAGTGATAGAAGTTCCTCCTATTAAAAATTTACAGCAGTACTGCAAGTGTTAGGTTTGGAAATCATTAAATAATTGTTCACAACAAAGCCTCTAAAGTGGAGGAAAAAAATGAGTGCTCGTTTTCATAGTGGCGCAATCCTAGCGTGTTTATGGTGGCTGGCTCTTATGTTATCTTTGGGATTAAACTGTAATGAGTGGAATTTGGCTGTATATTAAAATGTCAGTAGGTTCCAGTGGGTGTGGGTTTTTCTTCTGCCCCAAAGGTCAGATCCCTTTCTGCAGGAAATGAGTGGCGGTGGTGCTGTTTGAACTCTGGTGTTTTTATTGCATTGTATGTACAATACGCTTTATGAAGACTTAAAGATCACGTTATGCTTAATTGTAGGCCCAGTAAATAAAAACAATTTAAAATTAGTTGCATTTTTTTATGACTATTATGACTTTTTATATTGGTTTTTGAAAATGCATATTATCCCCCAAGTATAACTGCATGTCACTAATTGAAACATGCATTGGATTTTGATTTCTGCAATTACAGATTTGATACCAGCTTTTGAAACTAGGCAGTGCTCGATCCCCCTCTGAGAAAAATGACTGCAATTAATTCTCCGCGCGACAGGTGAGTGACCTCTGTTCATACAGGTCAGGTTGCTGAAGGCTGAGAATGTGCAGGTGTGTCATGGTGTGTCTATTCTGGCAGGTACAATGCTGTGTGGATCATTTTCTTCATCTTGGGCCTGGGAACTCTCCTGCCATGGAACTTCTTCATGACTGCCACCATGGTAATCACTTGTGTTAGATTCTCTATTGTCTGATATGAAAATGTATATGTTTTGCTTCCTTTCCAACTTGGCCCAGGGCTGAACAATTTGGGGAACAGAACTAATTGTGATTTTGAACTACTATTGTGACGGCGATTTAAGTTGTAATTACACCCCTCCAGTCAAATGACATGTTTTATTGATTTTCTAAGTGAAAATAACTCAACAGTAAATTAATTCAATCAGTAATACTCATGAATAAGTTAACTTACTGTCATCGGGCAATATTGCATGACTAAACTGTGCTCTGTAAAGGCTGAGAACAGAAAACAAGTAGCTACCGCTCTGTGCTGAAATAAAGCTTTGAAGACAAATAAATAATGCCGTCTGCTGGAGGCTAAACAAACATGCATCTAAACCTACTGAACTGAGCCAGACCTCCATTCGCAACTTTCTTTTCTTTAGCATGTCATCCAGCACTTTGTAGCTACCAAACATCATCAGCTGACTCATTAAGCGAGGTAGAAAATACTATTTTATGTAAGTGTATTGTGTTATAGTATAAAATGCAAAACGGACAGGCTGCATTGATTTTTGTATTACATTTGTTTCCACGTTAAGTGATTTGGACGATTAAATCTCGTGGGCCGTGGAAGCTTTTGTGGTCTGTTGTTTGGGCCGTGAGTTAGAAAAGGTTGGGAAACCTCAGCGTATATTTAACCTTTTTTTAAAAAATGGTCAAATCTCCAAAATGGCAACTTTATAGAAGAACTAAAAAAAAAAAACATTTTTAGCTTTTAATGTAAGTTAATGTACCATTTTACTCCAATAAATTATAAAACAATATATAAATAAATAAATAAATAAATAAAACAAAAAAGGAGACGTAAGGCTTTGTCCTGACATATGACGGTATAAGTGACAACATACACCAATCAGGCATATCCTTATGACCACCTTCTTGTTTCTACGCTCATTGTCCATTTTATCAGCTCCACTTACTATATAGGTGCACTTTGTAGTTCTACAGTTACAGACTGTAGTCCATCTGTTTCTCTGATACTTTGTTAGCCCCCTTTTACCCTGTTCTTCAGTGGTCAGGACCCCCATGGACCCTGACAGAGCAGGTACTATTTGGGTGGTGGATCATTCTCAGCACTGCAGTAACACTGGCGTGGTGGTGGTGTGTTAGTGTGTGTTGTGCTGGTCTGAGTGGATCAGACACAGCAGTGCTGCTGGAGTTTCACTGCTGGACTGAGAATAGTCCACCAACCAAAAATATCCAGCCAACTAGAACTACAAAGTGCACCTATATAGTAAGTGGAGCTGATAAAATGGACAATGAGCGTAGAAACAAGGAGCTGGTCATAATGTTATACCTGATCGGTGTAATTGCCTTTTCTCATTAAGTGAGAAACCTGACTGACTCATTATCATTCTTCCGCAGTACTTCACCAGCCGACTGAAGGACCCGCCCACAAATGGAGCCGCATTCAACCAGACAGCCAACAGCACGGAGCCAGAAGGCGACACACGCAACGTCCTGGAGTCCAAGTTCAACAATGTGATGACCCTGTGTGCCATGGTGCCCCTGCTCATCTTCACCTGCCTCAACTCCTTCATCCATCAGAGGTGAGACAAACTACCTTTCCCACTCCACACAAAAGCCCCAGTCTGCTACAGCGTTGCTGTTTGCGTCGCCTTCACAAATACACTGGAATGAAAGATTGACCACAAAAACAGTGAAGACCTGCAGCCACATCGGCCCTTTCTGAATAAAACGAACACCAGTGCTTTACAATGAACTATTTCACGTCAGACCCTCCGACTGACTTTGTGTACATCTCTACTATATAATAATGCAGACTTTTTGAAAAATGGGTGGAATTCCCCTTTAAACTAGTGCACTCTGTAAATCTGACATTAAATCTGACACCTTTACACACCAAGCATGACTTATTTATAAACATAGAATGCGACAGTGTTCATTGTTTACGTGACAACCATGATGATGACTTTGATGCAGCGACTAGAACTTGTTCTTGAGCGTCTAAAGCGGGGGTGCCCAATACGTCGGTCGCGATAGACCAGTCGATCTCACAGTGCGCATTGGTAGATCGCGCCTCATTCAAACAGCCTATCAAATTTCAACACTTTCTAACTGCTTCTGGTGTTGGACTGGTCAACGTGATTGATGTGAAATGTGGCCACTGTCTCATTAACTTGCTGCTTGTTACCATAGATACCCCGCCTAAAGCCCTGCTGTGAATGTGCCTCTCTAGCGATCTAGAACGTTTTCATTCATCAGTAGCAGTTCGTGCAGCGCCACTGACTCTTATAGAAAATGAGTGTGAGGAGAGTGAGACTGAAAACTCTCCTCTTCCATGCAGAGCGGGAGAAGGACTGTTTTTTACAGTGTCAAACTCCAGATGCATCTGCTTCATTTGCCAAGTAGCCATTTCACTTCCAAAGAGGGGGAATGTCGGGAAGCGTTTTCAAGCTATACACAGAAACTGCGAATTCCCAGCTGAAAATAATCTCCAGACTGCACAAACCTGGCTGACAGTAAGCTTGGTGTGATTTTTCAGATAACGCTGACCTGTCCACTGGAAAAGGTAGATCTCAAGCCACAAAAGAATGGTCACCCCTGGTCTCAGAATCTCCAAAAGCAGCTTAAATGTGGCTTAAACTGGTCTGTTTAAGCCACATGGCTTTTGTCGTCTGTTGTTTGGGCCATGAGTTAGAAAAGGTTGGGAAACCTCAGCGTATATTTAACCTTTTTTTAAAAAATGGTCAAATCTCCAAAATGGCAACTTTATAGAAGAACTAAAAGAAACATTTTTAGCTGTTAATGTAAGTTAATGTACCATTTTACTCCAATTAATTTGGGGTCATTTCTAATGATCCATTCATTGTAGCATTTTCACACAATGTAAAGGCCAGCTGGCATTTTCAAATTATGTGCAAATAATATAAATAAATAAATAAAACAAAAAAGGAGACGTAAGGTTTTGTCCTGACATATGACGGTATAAGTGACGACAAACACCAATCAGGCATATCCTTATGACCACCTCCTTGTTTCTGCGCTCTTTGTCCATTTTATCAGCTCCACTTACTATATAGGTGCACTTTGTAGTTCTACAGTTACAGACTGTAGTCCATCTGTTTCTCTGATACTTTGTTAGCCCCCTTTTACCCTGTTCTTCAGTGGTCAGGACCCCCATGGACCCTCACAGAGCAGGTACTATTTGGGTGGTGGATCATTCTCAGCACTGCAGTAACACTGACGTGGTGGTGGTGTGTTAGTGTGTGTTGTGCTGGTCTGAGTGGATCAGACACAGCAGTGCTGCTGGAGTTTCACTGCTGGACTGAGAATAGTCCACCAACCAAAAATATCCAGCCAACTAGAACTACAGAGTGCACCTATGTAGTAAGTGGAGCTGATAAAATGGGCAATGAGAACTAGAACTACAGAGTGACTTATTTATAAACATAGAATGCAACAATATTTATTGTTTACATGACGACCATAATGATGACTTTGATGCAGCGACTAGAACTTGTTCTTGAGCGTCTAAAGCAGGGGTGCCCAATACGTCGATCACGATAGACCAGTCGATCTCACAGTGCGCATTGGTAGATCGCGCCTCATTCAAACAGCCTATCAAATTTCAACACTTTCTAACTGCTTCTGGTGTTGGACTGGTCAACGTGATTGATGTGAAATGTGGCCACTGTCTCTTTAACTTGCTGCTTGTTACCATAGATACCCCGCCTAAAGCCCTGCTGTGAATGTGCCTCTCTAGCGATCTAGAACGTTTTCATTCATCAGTAGCAGTTCGTGCAGCGCCACTGACTCTTTTAGAAAATGAGTGTGAGGAGAGTGAGACTGAAATTCTCCTCTTCCATGCAGAGCGGGAGAAGGACCGTTTTTTACAGTGTCAAACTCCAGATGCATCTGCTTCATTTGCCAAGTAGCCATTTCACTTCCAAAGAAGGGGAATGTCGGGAAGCGTTTTCAGGCTATACACAGAAACTGCGAATTCCCAGCTGAAAATAATCTCCAGACTGCACAAACCTGGCTGACAGTAAGCTTGGTGTGATTTTTCAGATAACGCTGACCTGTCCACTGGAAAAGGTAGATCTCAAGCCACAAAAGAATGGGCACCCCTGGTCTCAGAATCTCCAAAAGCAGCTTAAATGTGGCTTAAACTGGGCTACGAACATCTGCGTTATGTGGAAGCACTTAAGTTTCAGCTTCTGAATGAAGCGATGCTCTCCACGCTGTTCACTTTTCTAAAACGGACAGTAGCACAGTGTCACTGTTTGCATGTTCTGTAAGGAGCAAAGGAGATCTTATTTGCACTTGAAGAACATTCAGCTTGTTTTGTGCTTCGTCTCTGTTTGGGGCTACATCTCCAAAATCAGCTCAAACTGTGTTACAGAGATCTGAACTGTGAGTAAAGAGTTCATATAGTTTCAGCTCCTGAAGTGAAGAAACTCCCTGTTCTCCTTTTGCATTTCCAAAGTGGAAAGGACCCTGCATGTCACTGTTTGCCCATTTCATGAGAAGCAAAGGCCGTTTTGATAGATGTTCTGCGCACAAACAACTTGGGGACATTCGTAAAAAAAATTCTGTATAGTTTTAATGCAGAAAAATTGTCAGAATATTCTGCATTTTCGTGTTATTTGCATCATGTTTGTTGTGCAAGAACCTAAAGACTAAACTCTTAAAAAGATGGTTCTTCAAGGGTCCTTAAGTAAAGACGGTGGTACTGTGTAGAACCATGGACACTCAAAGAACCATTTGCATGGTGACGGTTTTAAAATTGATGGAGAATGAGTTGTATATGGTTCTATATAGGATCAAAAAGGGTTTTTCTATTGTTACAAGCTTGACATCGCAACTATAGACTAACTCTTTGTGGTGCTATATAGAATATATATGAAGTTGGTTCTTCAAGGGTTCCTTAGTAAAGAAAATGGTTTTATATAGAACCATGAACACTCAAAGAACCCTTTGCATGATTAAAGGGTTCTTTGCATTGTGAAAGGGTTCCTCAGATTGATGGAGAATGTGCTGTATATTGAACCTTTTTTGAAAATAGTTTTATGTAGCACCAAAAAGGGTTCTTCTCTTGTTAAAAGCATGACATTGTAACAATAGCAGAACCCTTTTTGGTGTTATATAGAACCCTTTTTGAAAAGCTTCTATGTAGAACCATGTACAGCACATTCTTCATCAATCTTAAGAACAATTTCACCATGCAAAGAGCCGTTTAAGCATGCAAATGGTTCTTTGAGCGTTCATGGTTCTATATAGAATCACTATCTTTACTGAAGAACCCTTGAAGACCCATCTTTTTTAAGAGTGTAGCATGATCACGTCTCCGCCCTGTCTGTCCTCTCGGCCCCTTTGCAGGGTCAGGTAGAATGCCGTGATGCCGGAGAGCTCAGAGTTTGCGTAAGTGGAGGATGTAGTAACAGTTTTAAATCCTTCATATAGTTAATGCACTCAGAGTGCATATTTGTTTTAACTAAAGACAGACTTTGGGAGGGAACCTACATACACCCTCTTACTCCCCAAACACAGCATCTCAGGAATGTTGATGTTGTGCCCTCTCTTCTTCTCCCTCTATCCCTCCCCTCTTCCTCCCTCTAATCTTAGGATCCCTCAGAAGCTGAGGATATCCGGCAGTCTCTCGGTCATCCTGGTGGTGTTCCTGATCACTGCTATACTGGTGAAGGTGGACATGGCACCTCTACCCTTTTTCACTTTCACCATGATCAAAATCGTCTGCATCAACTGTGAGTGCCTCCGCATACATACACACGTACAGTACTGTGTAAAAGTCCTAGGAATCTAAGAAAATAGCTTAGAACAATTTATCTGAGCAGCAGGTGTTGTTACACTATACACCAACCAGGCATAACATTCTGACCACCTCCTTGTTTCTACGCTCATTGTCCATTTAATCAGCTCCACTTACTACATAGGTGCACTTTGTAGTTCTACAGTTACAGACTGTAGTCCATCTGTTTCTCTGATACTTTGTTAGCCCCCTTTTACCCTGTTCTTCAGTGGTCAGGACCCCCATGGACCCTCACAGAGCATGTACTATTTGGGTGGTGGATCATTCTCAGCACTGCAGTAACACTGACGTGGTGGTGGTGTGTTAGTGTGTGTTGCGCTGGTCTGAGTGGATCAGACACAGCAGTGCTGCTGGAGTTTTTAAACACCTCAGTGTCACTGCTGGACTGAGAATAGTCCACCAACCAAAAATATCCAGCCAACAGTGTCCTGTGGGCAGCGTCCTGTGACCACTGATGAAGGACTGGAGGATGATTAGCTCATACTGTGCAGCAGCAGATGAGCTATCGTCTCTGACTTTACATCTACAAGGTGGACTGACAAGGTAGGAGTGTCTAATAGAGTGGACAGCGAGTGGACATAGTGTTTAAAAATTCCAGCAGCAATGCTGTGTCTGATCCACTCAGACCTGCGCAACACACACTAACACACCACCACCACGTCAGTGTTACTGCAGTGCTGAGAATGATCCACCACCCAAATAGTACCTGCTCTGTGAGGGTCCATGGGGGTCCTGACCACTGAAGAACAGGGTAAAAGGGGGCTAACAAAGTATCAGAGAAACAGATGGACTACAGTCTGTAACTGTAGAACTACAAAGTGCACCTATATAGTAAGTGGAGCTGATAAACTGGACAATGAGTGTAGAAACAAGGAGGTGGTCAGAATGTTATGCCTGATCAGTGTATAACAGAATAAATGCAAATAAACATTAAACATTAATAAACATTTTTTTTGTCATTAACACACAAAGTCTTCAAAACAGTTTTTGAAAAAGTAGTTGATGTCTATGGAGCTGGTCAGGACAACACAGGTTTGATTCCTCCTGGATGCCTCCAGTCATCATATGGGTTTGTTCAATTTAATCAGCAATCAAGTTCGGAAAAGGTGCATTGAGGCATAAGGGGGCTACTTTTTTGTAAAATAATCTTAAATAGAAGATAATTAGGATTTATACAACACTTTTTATGTCTGTAGTTCAGTGTGTGCTATTTCATAGTTTTGATGAATTCAGTATTAGTGTGAAATGTGTAAAAACAGTATGGGTTTGTTAAATTTAATCAGCAACACCTAATTTCATTTAATGGAGTATTGATTAGCCAAACCAGGTTTTGGATGACAACTACAAATAATACTGGGCTTCATCAAAGACAGAGATTTGGAAATGGTGAAACAAAAACGTTGACATACATTTACATTTATGGCATTTGGCAGAGGCCTTTATCCAAAGCAACTTAGTCTGATTATTTTACACAGGTAGGTGAAGTTAGTGTTGGGAGTCTTGCCCAAGGACTCTATTGGTATAGTGTAGGGCGCTTGCCTAGGTGGGGGATTGAACCCTTCTATAGTGTAGAAGACAGATGTATTACCCACCACACTATACCAACTATACAGTCTTCAAATTGCATGTTTTGTTGATTTAAGTGAAAATAAGTTTACACTTCCTACAAAGTGAACAAACTGAAATATGTAATTTTGCTGCAAATTTTAATGCACAATTTGTATTAATTTGCTCACTTTATCATATTGGAAAAAAACAAAACTTCTGCGCTTTGTTCACTTAGATAAGCTGTTTCTTTGCTCACTGATGCTGGGCCTCAGCATCTGACTGCTTGGGTCTTCTCGCTGTTGAGTCTCTCCTCTGGGTCAGGTCACACTGTGTTGGTTCTGCCTCGTTCTTTGAGTTAGAGGAGGATGGGGTCAACATCATAGACTTGCCTTCTTTGATGTTATTATTGCATACTGGTTTGGAGAGTCCAGCTGTGGGAGAGACAACATAAAAGGGAACATTTGGTGGGAGCTAACTTGGAAATTCCTGTGAGGGTTGTACGTGTTTGTCGAGTTTTCTGCCTGTCATTTTGATTAGCGTTTGTCCTCTCTTTTCACCACTATTTCTCCATATGTATCTGTTCTTGTCTTCAGCGTTCGGTGCGATTCTGCAGGGGAGTCTGTTTGGTCTGGCAGGCATGCTCCCGGCCTCCTATACCACTCCTATAATGAGCGGCCAAGGGCTCGCTGGAACGTTTGCAGCGTTCTCCATGATCTGTGCTCTTGCCAGTATGTATTCAGTCTTTTTCATTACATAAACCCTACACAATTCATCTGCTATGCAGGGGTGGAAAGTGCTTAAGTGATGGTACTTTGTTACTTTATTGGAATGACTTATTACTCTTAAGGCACCATGAGTGACACCAAACACCAGGAGAATTTGTGTGATTTATTCAGACATCAATAAATTAAGTCAATTGTGTGAACAACTGATGATATCTTGCACACCAAATGTGATTTTTGCAAGATGTTTATGAGTCTCGGGCGAGAATCAGGTCTCGAGTCTGAGTCAAGCTTCAACTCTCTGAGGTGCGAGTCTGAATCAAGTTTCAAGTCTGTTGGGTTCGAATCAGAGTCGAGTCTCTGTGGTCTGACTCTGAGTCTCGAGTTTCTGGGATGTGAGTCCGAGTCGAGCCTCTTTGGGTCAAATACGAGTCAAGTCTCTGGGGGTTCGCCTCCAAGTTGAGTCTCTGGGGTTTGATTCAGAGTCGCGTCTCTGGGGTTTGATTCAGAGTCGCGCCTCTGGGGATTTGATTTAGAGTCGTGTCTCTAAGGGAGGGTCGAGTCCGAGTCAAGCCTCTAGAGGGTTCAAGTCCGAGTCGAGCCTCTAGCACAAAGACTTTTTGGGTCAAATGCAGAGTCGAGTCTCTGATGTGCGAGTCCAAGTTGAGTCTCTGGGGTTTGAATCAGAATCACGTCTCTGGGGTTTGAATCAGAGACGAGCCTCTGGGGTTGGAATCAAAGTCGAGCCTCTGGGGGGGGTCGAGTCAGAGTCGAGCCTCTGGGGGGGTTCGAGTCCGCGTCGAGTATCATATCTGTGGGGTACGAGTCCGAGCCTCGAGTTTCTGGGGTGTGGGTCCAAACTGAGTCTTGAGTCTAACAGAGAATTTCGGTTTTGTCTCCTTATTAGCTGCAGTTTACAACTGCATTTTTACCAAAAGTAAACCTACTGATCACCTGTCAGGTTTGACGCCGTCTCAGATAAAGAACGTTTTATGATGGACAGAACTGAAGTGATACATTGCAGTAAATGCAGTATTTAGTGTTAAACGGCAGAGCGACTCAAAGCGGTTGATTGGGCTGTGGTTCGTACATTTTTAAGAAATGTGATCTGTAACTAACTGGAACTTCAGCAAGTGTAGCTGATAATTTGAGCTTCAGTCTCTGGACTCGAATTGGCATATTTGCTATCCAAACTACATGCTTTCCCTCTTTCCTTTAACAACTACAGTCCAGTTTACTTACTGGAGTCCCCGTCTCTGATTTGATGAACAGATGAGGTGGATTCACTGACCGGTCACTGTCATCTCTGCCATTGACATGGTCAAACCAAGATGGTGGATCCACTGTGTCTCAGCAACTAGAACATCAAAATGATGTGCTCTGCTTTGCCACAGGTTATCCTGTCATCTCCAAAAGCAGCCCAGACTGGGATACAGACATCCAAACTGTGTGTGAAAGAGCTCTTAACGCTCCAGCTCCTGAATAAGGCAGCGAAGCACTCTGTACTACTTTCACTTTTCAAAATGGAAAGAAGCCCACAGTGTCACAATGTTCCTGTTTTGTGAGGAATGAAGGATATATTGAACTCGTTTGTTTGTTCATGCTGCCAAATTCACTGGGAAATTCCGAAACAAACCACATTGCTTCCCCTATGAATATTTTTCATACAAAACTAATATGTCAGAATATTTCATAATTTGTGGTGGTCACTCCTGTGGTGTTCGGTGTGCAACAGCCTTAACTCAGTTACATTTCCAAGCCATAAACCAAAAATGTTTATTTTTTTACGTTCTCGTTTAAAGTGCTCCAAAGTACCCAGTACTGATTCTTGTTGAGATAGAGGGGTAGGGTGAAGTGTTGGGGCTACATGACCCTCCAAGCGGAGGTTTTTCAGAGACTCCAAACAGAGAGTTATGAGAAAAAAGAAAAACCGGCAAGATGGAGAACAAGAGACCAAAGAAACCCACAAATGTGAGAATTTTCTCTGTTTAAAAAATTACAATAACCATCGTATTATCTTAGTTTAATGTTGTTTCAATGTATTATGGTCGTTTTCTTCATAACAAGCATAAAAAATCGCTGATAGCATGCTAATGCCTCGGTAGCTAACTAGCTAACTTTCCCATTCCACCTTAAATAGTCCAGCAGTTCTGACGCCTGAAGCGCCAGAATGTAACTCCTGCACCATTTAAGGTGGAACAGGAAAATTTCAAACAAGAAGCTGGTGAATATCTGACTTCAGCTTCATATCACTGAAGAATTAGAGGTGGGTAATAATAAATAATTGCCCCTCTTTGAAGATCATATGATGCCCTAAATGTAACTAAAGCCCAGCAGTGAGGAGCTGAACTTTACCCTCCTCTGCTGTCACTGCAGACTGGCAGGGTCGCCTACAGAGCAGCGCTGGTAGCTGTTAATGAAGTGATGCTCTTTTTATCTGAGGGTCCCATTTCAGAGGGAAGATTTCAACCACTACCCTGTAACTCAGCTCCAAGGGGTTAGGGTGACACTCGAAAACAAGAGGTAGGGGTAAAAATAAGAAATGGGACTGGGCCTTAATATAATCTTTCACACTCAACTTCAAGTTCAGTTGCATTTCAGTGATATTTAGTTGAAAGTTAGTTAAAGACTGACTGAGTAACTACTAAGCCTCTACAGTGGACCATCCAAATAAAGTGTTACCCAAATCTCAAACGCTAGGAGATTTTTTTTCTTTGTTTTTCTTTTGCATGTAATTTTTGTTTTTTATTCATATCACTATAAGATTTTTTTGTTAAAAAGGGTTTAGACAGGCAGACAGATGGACTCGCTAGACTGTAGTACACGAGTGATCAGCTAGTACCCAACATTAAAGAAGAAAAAAGCCCTGCGTGTCCTGACTTTGTTTTAAACAATTGACTTTTTTAACATACATGAGTTTTATAAACGTAGGTGCTTTTTTTTACTTTCACTCAAGTATATTTTTGTCTCCATAATTCCACTTTTAACTGAGTAATGTTTTAACAAAGTACTCATCCTTTCCCTTTCACCCCTGCCCTTGTGGAAGGTTTATTTTATTCAGTTGTTGATTTACTGTGCTGGTGTGTTCCATGGCATGACCTTTTGAGCTTTTCTTTTTTGTTTGTTTGTTTGTTTGTTTGTTTGTTTATTTATCGATTTATTCATTTATTCATTCATTCATTCCCTCCCAGCCGGCTCCGCGCTGCAGGACAGTGCTTTTGGCTACTTCATCACTGCCTGCGTTGTCATTCTCCTTGCCATCATGTCCTACTTCATCTTGCCCAAAATGGTACGACCCAAGCCCAGTTGTTGTGAGTCAGTTTGGAACCTGCCAGCTTGTGAGGATTCTTTTATATTTTGTTGGTTTGTTTAATGACGTGAATGTCGCAAAGATGAAGATTAGCAAGCTTCACAACTACCGTGAAGGGCAGTTCCACTCTTTTGTTAAATTTCTGTATATTTCAGTGTGTGAGACGTAAACAGAGTGATTCAGAGTGGTTTGGTGTGAAAGTGGTTCAGATGTCTTTACAGTGGTGGTGATAGGAACCAGGGGTCGCCATGACTACAACACAAATATAGACATTTTATTTACTATCCAGAACCACCAGTGAACCTACACGACTCTTCTGAGTTTATATGGAATGATAATTGTAAAATAGTGATAAATCTATGTTGATGTACAATTATGCCATGAGTATATTTCAAAAACTACATTTTAATCTACAACCTTTTTTAAAACTATCATAAAACAGTGTCTCAGTCATCAGGCAGGGAATTCATAACTATTTCATGTAGTTACTTTCTGTGAGGGAGCTTTTAGAGGTGGACGTCTGGTTCCTATCACCACCACTGTGAACAGTTCTGACTCGGTAAGTTTCTCTAGAACAGAGCGTTTCACACCAAACCACTCTGAATGATTTTATTTACGTCTTAACAAATTAATTAACCAGGAATTTTGAAAATCAGTGGAATTCCTCTTTAATTTTTCCTTAATGGGGGCGTGGTTAAAATAAGGCCCAGCCCACAGACTAAAACTAAAAAAAAAATTTGAAAGCTTTTTTTTATTTAAAAATAAACTCATGATAAATGTTTCAACTTTAAAAGGAAATCAAAAAGGTCTTGTGAAAAAATAGCATTGCAAGAAATGTAAGTATTATTTTCACAAGTGTAAATTTAGGGGTTAAGTGTTTGGGACAAACACCTCCCAGTAGAAAATACCCTATAAATGATGATTTGGGTTTAATTTGGAGCATAAGAATCCTTGTAAATATGTAAAGTTTGTTCCACAGTTACTAGGTGTTTTTTAAGGTTTCTGTTCAGTTTTGTTTTCTGTCCTGCAGGAATTTTTCCAGTATTACTCAGACACCAGTAGCCCCAGACATGGCAGCGATGAGGAAAACAAGATGGACCTGTTGAGGAAAGGTAGAACATCTGTTTACTCACAGATATGCCATTTATCCAAATGTGTCACAGTTTAATTCCAACAAACAGGAAGGAGTTAGCAAACACCCTCTCGCTCCAGCTCTACCCCAACCAAGGAATGTATGTAATTAACATCTGCTCTAAACCTCAAACCATCTGGAGGCATGACGCTACACTTGTGTTTAGTCCTGCTGGCACTGCATTTTATTGTTTTTTTTTTGTTTTTTTTTAAGATGGAGCCAGAGCGTGTTTGAGCTCTGTGTTAAATCTCTCTGTTGGTTTGGAACATGCCCTCAGTTTTCCATGCAAAAGAATGCAATTCTAAATTGTGTTGAAATGGAAAGAAATAAAAAGATTATATTATTGCTGACTGGTTTTGATGTTTTCCCCACAGGAAGCCCTGGAGAGAAGAGGCCTGTAGTCAGTCTCACTGATGAGGACAGCACACATTCTGTGTCTGTGTTTGCCATCTTTAAAAAGGTACTAATCTTCATGTGTCCTGTTATGTTGACGAGTCCAGTAGTGCTCACATTAAGGCTGCGCTGAATATTAAATACAATTTGACAATGTCTGTAATTTAAAACATTTAAAAACGGTACAATAATTATAGATAATCAACATAAGTATTTCTGTGCGTGATTTTTTTTTTTTATCAATGAGGCAAGTTTTTGTTTATCCAGCTAAATGCTGGCTAGTTATCAGTAACAAGCAGTTGCTGTCTCTGCACACTGAGACAACAGTGAGCCGTTTGGGGTGGGGATGTTAATGGTAAACATTTAACTGACAGAGTTTGACCAATGCTTTCGTTTTAAAAAGCTAATTTAATTTGCGATAAACAATTGAAATTTGAATAAACTGGGTTTTCATTCAACTTGAGGACCGTTTTTAAAGTGA
The DNA here is from genome assembly GCF_904425465.1 of Colossoma macropomum. NCBI lineage: Eukaryota > Metazoa > Chordata > Actinopteri > Characiformes > Serrasalmidae > Colossoma > Colossoma macropomum. Next base: position 2,272,470 of record NW_023494791.1, read on the forward strand.
ACACATGAGGATGCAAGAGTGCAGCTTGTTCCTAGGGCTGAAAGATTGATCGTTTTATATTGAAATCGCAATTTGATGGTGCAGTTTTCAAATCACATTATTTTTTAATTATTGCCTACATTATCAAAGACACTATCTTAAGTTTTAAGTGGGGAAATTTAACCTAGTAACACAGAGCTTGTGAACTGCCTGTAGATGAGTTAGACCAATCAGAGGCAACCAAACCTCCATGTGTTGTTAGATCACAGCCACAAATTACTGGCAGTCTGACGTACTACTTTCAGACGGTTAGCATCAAGCCAGAAAAGGTGGATATTCTGGTCTTCTTGGCTAAAAAAGGCTGGAACCTCAATTTATAGAAAATAATTGCAATTTAAATCGCAGTCGCAATATTAGTTAGAGATTTTCCCCAAACTGTTCAGCCCTACTTGTTCCTATAGCCCTCCTCCTTAAAGAGGCACAACTCCGGCTTTTCTGGAGTTGATTCAGACTCTGAATGATGGCGCCGGAGCCGTTGATAAAGGGATAAAACGGAGATTAAACCATACTAACCAGACCAACATTTTGGGGCAGTCGTGGGCTGGAGGTTGGGGAACCAGCCTTGGGACCGGAAAGTTTGATCCACTGAGCTGACAGCATATGACTGAAGTCCCCTTGAGCATGGCACCTAACCCCCAGCTGCTTCCCGGGCACCGTGGATAGGGCTGCCCACTGCCCTGGGCAAGTGTGCTCACTGTCCCCTAGTGTGTGTGTGTGTTCACTTGTGTGTATGTGGTGTTTCACTGCACAGATGGCTTAAATGCAGAGGTGAATTTCCCTGTTGTGGGATTAATTAAGGGTAACTTAACTAAATGTAGTTTGCAGCACCATCACAGCAAGGACATGTACATACATGACACAGTGCTGAGGTGGACGACAACCAATATAATTATAATTAAAACATCATGTTGCTTCTGTTGAGTGTAGCCTTAGGTTATAGACCACAGATGTGTTGGTTAGCCCTTGTAGGCCCGTGACAAAAAAGTGTAAAAGCTGCAAGTTACCAATGTTGATTGTTGTTTAAATTAGGCAAATCATCGCCGTTGGGACAAAACCTCTTGTCTACAAAAAGGAGCCACCCGCAGTCAGGACATACACACTGATCAGGCATAACATTCTGACCACCTCCTTGTTTCTACGCTCATTGTCCATTTTATCAGCTCCACTTACTATATAGGTGCACTTTGTAGTTCTACAGTTACAGACTGTAGTCCATCTGTTTCTCTGATACTTTGTTAGCCCCCTTTTACCCTGTTCTTCAGTGGTCAGGACCCCCATGGACCCTCACAGAGCAGGTACTATTTGGGTGGTGGATCATTCTCAGCACTGCAGTAACACTGACGTGGTGGTGGTGTGTTAGTGTGTGTTGCGCAGGTCTGAGTGGATCAGACACAGCAGTGCTGCTGGAGTTTTTAAACACTGTCCACTCACTGTCCACTCTAGTAGACACTCCTACCTTGTCAGTCCACCTTGTAGATGTAAAGTCAGAGACGATAGCTCATCTGCTGCTGCACAGTTTGTGTTGGTCATCCTCTAGTCCTTCATCAGTGGTCACAGGACGCTGCCCACAGGACGCTGTTGGCTGGATATTTTTGTTTGGTGGACTATTCTCAGTCCAGCAGCGACACTGAGGTGTTTAAAAACTTCAGCAGCACTGCTGTGTCTGATCCACTCGTACCAGCGCAACACACACTAACACACTACCACCACGTCAGTGTTACTGCAGTGCTGAGAATGATCCACCACCCCAATAGTAGCTGCTCTGTGAGGGTCCATGGGGGTCCTGACCACTGAAGAACAGGGTAAAAGGGGGCTAACAAAGTATGCAGAGAAACAGATGGACTACAGTCTGTAACTGTAGAACTACAAAGTGCACCTATATAGTAAGTGGAGCCTTGTTTATATAAAACTCAAAAAAGCAACAAAACCTACCAGACACTCTGGCGATGGGTTAAAGAAGGGCTTGGAAACTCCATTATCTGTTTTAGTGTTCTAATTTGAGGCGACAATGTCTGGTAGGCTTAATACATTTCCTGCTGCTTTGGATTAGCTAGCGTGCTCTTACTGCGCAATAGTTAGCTCTCCACAGCTGTAAGAAACCTTTTTAGACTGTAACTGGTGGTAAGACTGATATCACGGCATGCGCTCTAATAGAAAGCAGCTGTTGAGAAACTTAAAAACCTTCATCATATACAGACTAAAACCTGGTCACTTCCCTGTTCTTTGACCAAAGAGGTGACTCTCACTTTCATTTTTCATAATAATGGTTATAAACAAGTTCAAACAGTGGTAGTGACTTGCGTTTCTAGCCCCTTTTTTCATTCCTAATCTTACTTTTACTTTTTATTTTGATTATTTTATTTTGATTATTCAACTATCCTAATTTCTAATTTGATTTTTAATTTAATGATTTTCTCTTTTAAATGTATTGTTTTAATCATGTTTTAATTGTTTTTAATGTTGTTTTTAATTCCGTTTTTTTTTTATTTTTGCTTACTTTCCTAACCAACTCTGACTCTGAATTTTCTCATTTGTAAAGCACTTTGAATGACAGCAGTGTGTGAAAGGTGCTATATAAATAAACTTGCCTTGTCTTGTTACAATGCTGGCATATTGGACACAGTCCTCCAGATTAGCATTTTATGCCACATATTATGAAAATAATGTTTATCAGTGTTTTTTTTCACTTCTTTCTGAGAAAAAGGTAATAAACTTTTATTTGTACTGCTTAAAACAGTTATGAAAAGGTAAAATATGTCCTTTTACTCTGGGAAAGAGAATGTAGTGTCTTTAAAACTCATCTAAGGTACACAGTTGGGCCTTAAGGACAGTTCTGTAACTTTGCCATACATTTACATTGCTTGTACCTTGGAGTCACGTGTCCCAGTAGAGTACCCTTTTTTCCTGACAGCGTGCCTTTTAGTGTTAAGTTTTGTGACAAAGTGTGAATACAAACGATAAATTATACAGTATATTATACAGATAAGTAACAATTCTACTAAAATATCTGCTTTCCTGGTTTTTAATCATTAAAGAGAAACACGTTCTTAGGCTTTTCTGGTCCTTACAGAATATTCTGATATGAAAAATTGCATGTATTCAGTAGTTGCAGTACCATTTCGCTGATAAGCTTGGCGTGGATGCGCCCGTCCACGGGGCCCCGATGGCGGGGCCCAAGCTTTGAGCGGGGACGAAGCCCGACGAGGATGGCAGGGAGAGGAACACCGTGAGTGAAAGGGGAACGGCACTGCGAGTCCCGGGTCCCGCAGTGAGGCCACGTTAATTAGCCTCACGTTCGATCTGGGCGGACGAGCTGCTAGCGGTGGGCGGTGATGAGGAGGCGGAGCAATGAGCTCTCGCTCCCTCTCGTGGCCGTCTTCGTCGTCCCCGTCCCCTCTTTCACGGCTGACGTCCTCCTCCCGCTGTCACCGCGTCCCTCGGCGAAAGCTCGGGCTTTGTACTCTGACCCCCCCCACCCACTCGCGGCTCTCTCCCCGCTGTCCTTGCTGGGGTCCGTCACCGCTCGATGTTCGTGCCCCGCCTTCCAGCAGGGTCTCGCATCTGTCATCGTGGCCTATATACTTTAATATGTGTTGCTGTAATTCAGAGTTCTGTCCTCTCTCCGCTGTAGATCTGGGTGATGGCTCTTTCCGTGTGCTTCGTCTTCACCATCACTATCGGCACCTTCCCTGCTGTGACTGTGGAGGTCAAATCCACTGTGGCTGATGGAGGAGCTTGGGGTAAGAGTTCTCATAAGCCTTGAGTATTTGTTTATGTTGGTAGTCATTTAATTATTTACTATTCAGATAACTGCCACTTTTTAATATGAACATGATATCAAACAACATAATACTAGCAGAATAACAATAACTATAAATAATGAGTGTAAATAAGGAATGAAATAACTGCAGCAACGATATTTAAGATGATTATTTAGTGAAAGATATTGAAATGGCAAACAGTGTTGAAATTAAGATGTGAATTTGACTAATTTTAGCTGTTGTAGGACGTTCAGATGAAGAAGCTAAGCTTCCTCAGTCACTCGTGTAGCTGCCTCAGTGCAGGCTAGCTAATTGCTATAGTTTATTACAAGTTATGGATGGTTGTAAATATATACACATTTTGTATAAAACTCACTGAGTCATGAATCCTGAATGAGAGTTGTTTTATCAAAGTTATTTCACTCACCATGGAAATTAACTTGGAGTACTAAGTTAGCAGTGAAATATGAACTTGGCTTCATTCAGCTGAACTGACTGTGAAAACACATCACCTAAACAAAGATTTTAAAAGTTTTCCATCTTGAACTTCTGTATCATTGCTGATAACTGGGTTAGAAAAAAAAAATTTTACAGCACATCTGAGCAATCTCTCAGTGTATATTAAGGACATCCAGTGTAAAAAGAAATGTGTAAAACTTGTTACGAATTGAAAACTGTAATAATTTTTATTAACAAAAAAAAAATCAAGCTAACCAAATTTCAACAAAGTTATGACAGTATGTGAAATGCTACTAAAAACAGAAAGCAGTAAACAGTCAATTCCATTTGACCTGTATTAAATTGAAAACAGTACAAAAACACAATATTTGATGTTTTACCTTATGAAATTGTTTTTTTGTAAATACACACTTCAAATTTAATGCCTGCAACATGTTCTAAAAAAGTTGGGATGAGCAAGTTTACCACTGTGTTACAACACCTTTCCTTTTTACAGCTCTTAGAAATCACTTGGGGACAGAAAACGCAAATCCTATTTTGAAAGTGTAATTTTTTGCCATTCTTTACGCAGCCATGCTGTTGTAACACATGCAGAATGTTTCTTGCTATTGTCTTGTTGCAATAAACATGGATGTCCCTGAAAAAGACGGCGTCTAGAAGGCAGCATGTGCTGCTCAAAATGTGTTCAGTGTTAATGGTGCCTTTACAGATGTACAGGTTACGCACTAATAGCCCCCACACCGTGACAGATGTTGGATTTTGAACTTTACACTGGTAACAGTCTGGATGATATATTTTTTTCTTTGGCCCGGACAACACAATGTCCATTATTTCCATAAACAGTCTGAAAGTTTGGCTTGTCAGACCACTGTACACGTTTCCATTAAGCATCAGTTTATTTCAGATGAGCTCGAGTCCAGAGAAGTCGAAAGTTTCTAGATGTGGTTGGTAAATTACTTCTACTGCGTATAGTACTGTCTTAACCTGCATTTGTGGATGTGGCGACGGATGATGCTTATTTACAACGGTTTGTCAAAGAATTCTCAGGCCCATGTGGTGATCTCCATCACAGAAACATGCTGGTTTTTAATGCTGTGCCATCTGAGAGGTCAAAAGTCATGGGCATTCAGTTTTAGCCTTGTGCTTTAAACACAGTTTTCCCCAGATTTCCTGAATCTTTTGGTGGTGTTATGCACTGTCGCTCATAAAACACTAGGATGCTCCTTTTATATCCAAGCATGATTGCATCACCTGTTTACACAGTTTCAGTGTTCTTAGTCATAAATTATCCCTAGTCGAACTTTTTTGACTTTGTTTCAGGCATCAACTTCAGAATGAGTGAATGTTTACAACAAAACTATGATGTTGATAAGAAAAAACATTGAATATCTTGTCTTTGTGCTGTTTTTGTTAAAATACAGGCCAAACTGGATGTACAAATCACAGCTTTCGGTTCTCATTTGCATCTTTGTAATTAATAAGTTTATTTCGGTTTATCAAGGTGTTTACACCCATAAGAATAAAAGAGAAAAAAAAATAATAATAGGTAACACAGAAATAAAAGGAAAAATTATAGGTATACAATTAATGGGCATAATAATCAATACAAAAACAAGTGCTGACCGAAAAAGGTGTAGTCTGAAGCTATAGCTTATTTTGACTACCCTTTATAAATCCTATACAGTCCTGCATTTAAACATTACAGAGTAATATCAAAACAGAAAGAAAATCAGTCAACATCTCACATACTGTCCCAGTGTTTTTGGAAGTAACTTGAACAAATATATTTAAAATCAAATTAGGTACTTGAGTATTTGGATACCCAGCAAGTATTTGAAACCTGTTAAGTGCTGTTTGGTTCCAGCCCCAGAACACACAGTACTTACACGATACAGTGTTCATATTCTGTGTCACAGGCTGACTTGCTTACTGTTATTCTCACAGAAACGTATTTCATCCCTGTGTCCTGTTTCTTGCTCTTCAATGTGATGGACTGGGCTGGACGAAGCTTGACTGCAGTGTGCATGTGGGTAAGTGGTGTCGCGTTTATCAACAAGCTTGTGCCCGAGCTTGTTCCCTTTCAGAATCACAAATAGGTCTCTGGTATGTCCCACATATGCAGGTTCTTTGCTTGGTCTGGAATCAAACAAAACATCTGGTTTGTTGTATTTGAAAAAGCTTTTCCAGGGACTTTTCATGGAAAATGAATCAAAGAATGTTCTTTCACAGACTAGAAACAAACCTGGAGTTTCCAGTGAATTAGACCAGAAAGTACTCCTTAAAATCTATGTATTGTGTTGGAAGAACTTGTGTTGGGAGGCACAAGCTCTGATTTCTGCTGATTCCTCGGCACACCTGTTATCAATTTGTGCATTGGCCGTTACATAACGCTGGGTATTGCTAAATCAGTGATGAAGCTGTCGCAAAGGCATTTTTAGGCAGTTTTGGACACAAACCAGCAGCCCGGGCTTCTAATGTGTGTTCAGAGTTTTGCATGCGCAGTGCTGACCTCTACTTTTCTAACATAATTTCCCCTTCATTTCCCCCATGACTGTCCCATGACTATGCCAGAACTTCGTAATGCCATCATAATTGTATTACTACAAAGGTCAAGCTGCTGAGGTTGAACAACTGTGAAGCTTTTTCTATTCCCAGTCGGAGAATGTTTATAGTGCGCTATAAATGCCTTTTCTGCATAACCTAAACAAACCTAAACTGTGATCAGATCTTTAACATTGCATTAGATCAGGGCTCGGCAACATGCTGCTCCGGAGTGCCCTGTTGCAGCTCCACAGCAGAATTTTAGGCAATAATAATCGTTCTTGGCAGTAAAATAAAGCTTTGCTGATTGTTCCAAGACACGCATTAGATTGTTCTAACGCACTTAACAATAAATGGTTTAAAATGCAACTGCTAATCAGCAACCTTTAATCCTGAAGATTAGTGCACAGACTGTCATTCGCCGGCTTCTTGTTTGAATTTTCCCGTTCCACCTTAAATGGTGCATTTAAGTTACATTCTGGCGCCATTTAAGGTGGAATGGGGAAATTTGAACAAGAAGCTGGCGAATGACAAGCTGACTTCAGCCTCGTAAAAAGTTTAAAGTTGACATTTTACAAGATATTATTATATTTTATACCAGAGGTTTCTGCAAGAAAAGCGGCTATAGCTGAGCTAAAGCTTAAAGCTCTGTTTTGGTTATATTTTTAGCCTATACTAGTACATCAGCACATACTGAGACATATTTACAGCCAAGATGGTAAAATGGACATAAAATGTTGTGGCTACCAAAATGGTTTGATTTTTGTTGAAAAGGACAAAATGGCTCTTCCTAACATTTGGTTTGCAACCCCTGCTTTAGATGTAGAGAACCTAATAAAACCAAAAGCACAAATAAATAGTAATTTATTGAAGTGATCCAACGTTGAATATCTTTCTTGTGAACATCTAGAAGTTACAGTTCAGTTTGGGGTGCAGTTATGGACAATTAACAGGATGACAATTGTGAGTGTGGATTTAATTATAAAACATCAACCTGAGACTTCTGAGATTTGTAGTTGTTGTTCGTCAGGCTGAAAGACGATACACAATAATTTCAAAGTCAGTACCTTTATGATACCAACCGAATGACTTCAGTACTACTGAATATTGGTTATACTAGAGTATTGGCAAATTTTAATTCCATACCTAAAGTTCAGTGCCTGTGTAGTCAGCCTTAGTATCGGTGAGCAAATAGATACTTTTTTTCCCAAAATCTACATTGGTGATTGGCTGGAGTCTGTACTCTTCCAGGACCTCACACTCATTTCTGGTTAAGCCACACCCACCTTTGTCCTGAAATTTAAAAGAGGGTATAGAAAAAACTATTGTCCAGGAATCAGTATCGAAATCAGTGTTTTGGCACTGGTATCAATATTGAAAAATAACAATACCAGCCCTAATCATTACCCTTGTTGTGAGTGGTCGTCCAAAAATGACTTCAAAAGAAAGGCATGTAATATTCTGGTAGATCACAAAGAACACCAGGGTGACATCTGAACATCTGCAGGCCTCTTTCGCACTGGCTAATGTCAATGTTCTTCAGTCCACCATCAGACAAACACTGAACAAGTATAGTGTGTATGGAATGATGGCAGGAAGGAAGCTAAAGCTCTCCAAGAACAGTGCTGTCTGTTTAAAGTTTCCACCTGGATGAGCCACAAGACCACCTGGAAAAAATGTATAATTTTAGAGGTACATTTTCATTATTTGTACCTTGGACTCCATTGTAGCACAACAGTACCCTTTTTTTCTGACAGTGTACCTATTATTATTATTATTATTATTATTATTATTATTATTATTATTATTTCTATTTCTTTCAGGTTTTATGACAAAGCATGGAAATGGGCTGATAGGGACAAAATGGAACTTAATTGCTTAAATAACAAAAGTTATGTTCATTGAAAACTGAACATTGCATTCCAGCATAAGAACGTCTTTCCACCTGTGAAACATGGTGGTGGTAGTATCATGATTTGGGGCTGGGTTGCTTCCATTGGACCAAGACAACTTGCCATCACTGGATGGCACAATGAATTCTGGATTGTATCAGGAAACTCTATAGGAGAATGTCAGGGCATCCATCTGTGAACTGAAGGTGGTTCTTGCAGCAAAACAACAACCCATAACACATCAGTCTTTCTACCAAAGAATGGTTGAAGCAGAAGTGGATTAGTTTTTGAAGTCCATACTTTAATTTACGAGAAATGTGGCAGGAGTTGAAGTGTGGAGTTGATACAAGAAAGCCCACCACCATCACTGAGTTGAAGTAGTTCTGTAAGGAGGAATGGCCAAAATTCCACCAAGTCAATGTGTGGAACTGATCTAGTAAATCTTAACCTACTCAATCAAAATCAACAGTCAACTATAATGTCTGTTTTCTAGCAACCAACCATATGTGATAAACTGTAGGTTGTGAATGCTGTGAGAGCGCCCCCTGCTGTTTATCAGAGCATCACCGCTCCCCAGTTTCAGTCTCCATTTCCCAAACGCTTTAGCCGAGCGCGCTAACGTTACTCCTCCTAATAAACAGACACACGTTCAGCTCCGTCTCCTCATTATCCACCACCATCACTGTAATATTTCATCATCAACATTAACACACGAAGGTGATCAGAGGGGCGGTGGAGATCGAGTCTGCAGCGTCTGAGATCTTTAAAACGCAGAGTTAGAAAAGAAAATCATCTCACAGTGAAAGCAGCGTTTTACAGTAGAATAAATGGAGCTCATTATGCTGGTAGTGAACTATGCTGCTGACACAGCTGCCTAAAAACCATAGAAACGGACCTTAAACTGAAGTGAGGACCCTGTTGGGGTTCATCCTAAAGTTAGGACAGGATTTAGGAGGTTTAGTCTAGTTAGGATGTTTGTGTGATGCTGTTTTCTTATCTGGAGTTCATGATGAGATTATGAAGTTAGGAACTGTTATTCTGTACTAGCTACTGCCCGAAATTCAGTCCGTACTGAAGTCGTCATGGAGACTAAACATCAGATTTCATCGTTTTTGTAAAACGACCAAAGACCACATTAGTTTTTTTCACATTTTGTTTGCTTCGCAACTGAGGTGATGACCCTTTGTCCTCAGCTGCTCGAGTTACGCCCTTTCGTATTTCATTCTAATCATTTCTGCTGTTCAGTCTAAACTTACTAAGTGATTCATTCATTCCTCACTTAAGGTACTTCACTCGTAAACAAGTGATCTGAATTTGTTTGTACTTTCCTAACATGCATTAAGAGATTTATGTTAATCACTGAGACAAACCTCTGCCAGTCTGCAGCTATCCTGAGAGGGTTTATCATTGTCTGACTTTTGGTAGGAAGTCACTGCTTTTCAAGGCAGAATAAATGTTTAACTTCAGGAATCCCTCACGTGAAACGCGCTCTGGCGTCAGCAGTTATAGCTTCATGCTTCTTGGTTAAGAGTCTTGTGTGTAATGTGGGCCTGATCTCAGGCTCAGTGTGAGAGCTGTGCCTCCACAACTGTCTCTCTCAGAGAAGCTGAGTCCAGTCTAATTGAAGGAATTAAGAGGATGGGGTGAAGTCCATGAGAACCTACGAGAACTGTTTTGGACGTCACGAAGAAGCAGTTAAAGAACTGAATGAATGGAATGAATAGGCAGTGGTATGGGTGGAGCTAATTGAGTTGGGGAGGTCACTGAGATCTTCCTTTAGCTTAACACAGTTTGACACTAGCAATGCCCAGGTCTTGGATTCAGTCTGTACTGATTAAATATACTGATACTGATAAACCTTCAGTGTACTGTAAGTCACTAAATACATAAATGCTAAATTGGGACTATGGTGAGAGAGTCTGGGAGGTTTTGTCGCTCAACATGGCCAAGAATATGCAATCTTAGGTGACCAGTTTTCCCATGTCTATACCACGTCTATGAGCATTTAGAAACACATTAATCACGTGTTATAATGCAAATGAACACACATTATACCCATGTTTGTTATGCTTTATGAATAATTAACATAACATAATTAATTATCATAACACGTTATATTATTGCCAAAGAAATCAGTCCCAGAGTGTCAAACAAACCTGCCTACCTTAATAACAAATGGAATTTGTCATTACGATTGTCATGTAGATTGTTATTGATAGATATGATGTTATAACCCCATTATAAGAGCTTGTAAGATGTATTTGGCAACTCCTAAGTGAGACTTGTTTATTTACACCTTGGCATTTCCACTATTTTATTTCAGTTTTTATTATTTTATTTTGGTTCAGTAAACCTTTTAAAATAATTTCAATAATTTTATTTTTGTTTCAGTAGAAACCTTAATTTTGTAAGTAGACTTTGTTTTTCCGGTTATCATCACTACAGTAATGCCAATATCTGCTAGCACTCTATTGGATGCGCAGTGTTCCCACGTTGGGTTAAATACTATCGATGGTTTAAGCCGCTAACTTAAACTCTGACATTTGTAGCTTGTAAGACATGCTTTACTTTGTATTTTGCAGTGTGTCAGTTAATCCCTCTGGAAATGAGTCACCTTGAAGCCTCACTCGTAATAGTGGAGGAGTCTCTAGTATAAAATATGCCTCATTTTTACTTAGAGCTGTTAAATACATCTTATAAGCTCCTTATAATGGGATTATAATACACCGATCAGGCATAACATTCTGACCACCTCCTTGTTTCTACGCTCATTGTCCATTTGATCAGCTCCACTTACTATATAGGTGCACTTTGTAGTTCTACAGTTACAGACTGTAGTCCATCTGTTTCTCTGATACTTTGTTAGCCCCCTTTTACCCTGTTCTTCAGTGGTCAGGACCCCCATGGACCCTCACAGAGCAGGTACTATTTGGGTGGTGGATCATTCTCAGCACTGCAGTAACGCTGACGTGGTGGTGGTGTGTTAGTGTGTGTTGCGCTGGTCTGAGTGGATCAGACACAGCAGTGCTGCTGGAGTTTTTAAACACTGTGTCCACTCACTGTCCACTCTATTAGACACTCCTACCTTGTCAGTCCACCTTGTAGATGTAAAGTCAGAGACGATAGCTCATCTGCTGCTGCACAGTTTATGTTGGTCATCCTCTAGTCCTTCATCAGTGGTCACAGGACGCTGCCCACAGGACACTGTTGGGTGGAGATTTTTGGTTGGTGGACTATTCTCAGTCCAGCAGTGACACTGAGATGTTTAAAAACTCCAGCAGCACTGCTGTGTAAAATGGACAGTGAGTGTAGAAACAAGGAGGTGGTCAGAATGTTATGCCTGATCGGTGTGCATGTCTATTAATAACAATCGATACGTAAATACAGTCAACCCATAATGGCAAGTATATCAATACTGTGTGTGGTGTCTGTTTGTCATAATGTACTCTATAGGCTGAGACCTTCCTTGGCACTGTAGTGACTATCCGAGAGCCAGTTTCTTAGTCGCTTGCTCAGGTGGATAAAATGTTCCTTTACGCGCATCCTTATTATTACAAATGTCCAAACTAAAACTTACAGTTGGGTGATTTTCCTTTTCTTGATAGAAACAAACTCTTTTACTGGAGATGATTAAAATATGGTCATCAATGATGAAGATAACAAAACTTGCATTGCAGTATTGTAATCCGGTCAAGGCTTTGTTTGTTACTGTAATTGCTGTAAGAACCGTATGTTCCCGCCACCCGAACTGCCCATTCTGTGAGTGTCTGACTATAAGCACCTGACCTGTCACCTGACCAGTCACCTAGTGCAGCTCGCCCCCTAGTGATCCCAAAATGGTACTTAAAATATTTACAAAGACAAAATTACACATAAGCCTAATTTCGCTCCTACAGGCACAATATAACGAGTTATGAACAATTCATAAAGCATAATAAACATGACTTTAACGTGTAATACATTTTTATAAATATTGATAGCCATGAATGCATACGATGCCTTATGAATGCATTATAATGTGCTGTAAGTTTCTTATAGACATGCTATTCATTAAAAGTTGTACCATAATATTTTGCAATCTTGCCTAAAATGCTCAACACAAGACTGTTAGTCTTGACTGGTTTAGAACTGGTATAGAATATGTTAGTATCTGACTAAAGTTTGGGCCTGACGGTCATCCAGTCTGTGCTGTAGTGGAGTTAATGCTGCTGCGTGTATGAATAATTCAGCTCTTGCTTGTCTGGTCTCTCCACAGCCTGGCAAAGACAGCATCTGGCTGCCCGTGCTGGTAATAGCACGTTTAGTCTTCATCCCTCTCTTCGTCCTGTGTAACGTGCAGCCCAGGCACTACCTGCCCGTCGTGTTCGCCCATGACGCCTGGTACATCATCTTCATGATCATCTTCTCATTCAGCAATGGCTACCTGGCCAGCCTCTGCATGTGCTTCGGTCCCAAGTGAGTATGCAGTAGTCATATCATCTCATATACAAGACTTGAACGTATCAGAACAGAGATTGTAATATCTAAAATAACCCAGTAGTTGTAGGGATGCGCAATATGGACATACAGTGTGGCATAAGAAGGTTTCAGTTGCTTATGCTGCGATATGTCGAACTCTACAAAGTAATAATTCTAAAAAATATCGATCATTGCATCAACACACCACCTTGTTTACATTTTGGCGCATGTATTGGTGATGTAATAGTGCTTAGCGACTTCATCTTCATCTAAAAGAGTAAAGAATTTGCAAAATTGTGGTTAGCTTTAATTGCAGGTTTTAGCAAATACAGAGGATCCCCAGTGGGATTAATATGGTTTGTAGCATCTCTACCTGCTTTAGAAAGCTGGAAAACAGGAAAGAGTTTCATCCAAAGTAGCATCTGTTACATAGTTGTGTCCATTTGACATTACGGCCTCAAAAACTACAAGATTTTACAGTTATTGACAGTGAGTCCGATAACTGCAGAAAATCGGATTTTGTCAGTAATCTGATCAACATGGGTACACTTGGGTAATCAGATAATGGGGAAACTCTGGTTCTACATGAGTCAGACAGTAATCAGATTTCTGCTTTGGACCCGGCCAATAGACTCACAGCAGAAGACGTGACGTAAACATAACGTAAAACTTTTTTTTACATCAAATCATTTTACCTGAAAATATGAACATATATCATCTAAAAGATGATGAATATTTAAATCCTTTATCTCGTCAAGCATTTGGTTTCAGCATCGCTCCAACAGTGTTTTGCCGCGTCTCAGAAATCCAAAAGAAATCAGAGTAAGTGTTTACATGCACTGAGAAATCTGATTACTGAGCTAAAATCCATCTCGCTTTATCTGATTTCTAACCCTTACTGTGATGTAAGAAATCAGTGTGCTGTTTACATGACCATTTGAATAATCAGATAACTGCAGAAATCTGATTATGATCCGATTATTGAGTGCATGTAAACGGACTCAATGTTTCATCTGTTATGTTTGAATTAATTGTAAATTATGCTGGAAATTGAGACGCTTTCATGTGTTTGGTCTCCCGATTCTTGTTGAGATAGAGGGGTGGGGTGAAGTGTTGGGGCTACATGACCCTCCAAACGGAGAGTTATGAGAAAAAAAGAAAAACCATCAGGATGGCTGAACAAGAGACCAAAGAAACCCGCAAATGTGAGAATTTTCTCTATTAAAAAATTACGATAACCACTGTATTATCTTAGTTTAATGTTGTTTCAGTGTATTATGGTCGTTTTCTTCATAACAAGCAGTAGCTAGCTAACTTTCCCGTTCCACCTTAAATAGTCCAGCAGTTCTGACGCCTGAAGCGCCAGAATGTAACTGCTGCTTCATTTAAGGTGGAACGGGAAAGTTTGAGCAAGAAGCTGGAGAATATCTGACTTCAGCTTCATATCACTGAAGAATTAGTGGTGGGTGATGATAAATAATTGCCCCCCTCTTTGAAGGCATATGATGCCCTAAATGTAACTAAAGCCCAGCAGTGAGGAGCTGAACTTTACCCTCCTCTGCTGTCACTGCAGACTGGCAGGGTCGCCTACAGAGCAGCGCTGGTAGCTGTTAATGAAGTGATGCTCTTTTTATTTGAGGGTCCCGTTTCAGAGGAAGATTTCAACCACTACCCTGTAACTCAGTTCCAAGGAGCAAGGTGACCCTCAACAACAAGGGGATAGGGGTAAAAATAAGAAATGGACTGGGTCTTTGTCTCTCAGCTTCCTGGCTGGTGTTTGACCCTCTGGGGCTAAATGAGGAACTGAGCTAAAGCGCTCATAAAAGACGAAGCTTCTAAATACTAAATAAAGGCATGAATACCAACATAATGAACGAATACCCAAGTATGCTAATAATTCAGGCCAGCCTAAAAATGGACGTGCTGTCAGATTTCTCAGAAGTTTGTTTGCGCGTGGGAGTCTTTCTGGTAATTTCTCTGTAACCACTTCCCGTTTGCTAATATGAGCTATTTTGTCTGTGTCCCACAGGAAAGTGGCCCAGCATGAAGCAGAGACCGCAGGGGCCATCATGGCCTTCTTCCTCTCCCTGGGCCTGGCGCTGGGAGCGGCGCTGTCCTTCGGCTTCCGGGCCATGATTTAGTATCTCTGGTTCTGCAGCTACTCCTCATAGCGCCCCCTACGGGGGAGTAGAGAATATTGCCCACTGTGCCGTTTGAAAACGAGATGGATTCAGAATTGGACTGAGCCCAAGAGAACATCCGCTTCATCTAAAAAGAAGACGTTGCTTATTTGGAAAGGCTACTGAATTAACATGTCTACGCCATTGTTCTTGTGTGTTCACACGAACCAGATCTGTAGGAAACTGGAAGAGACGCTCGGTGGGGGGAGAGGAGAACACCATTTCTTAGCTATCCACTCAAGAGCCATTACCCAAGCCAAAAGCATTTTTTTTTTCGTTTTTCTAATTGTTTGAGGGTATAGAAGACTAGACTAGAAGAAGAGTAATAGAAGGACCACTGAATCACCAGCTAAGATTCAGTTTTTTAAGACGTTCTTGATTTTATTATAGTTCATTTACTGTCCTTGTTTTTTTTAAGTAATAGTAATACTATTTAGTTACATATTTACAGTCAGACTGTTCATTAATGTTGGCCTGGCGTTGCCTAGTTTATTCACCTATACTTGCGTATGGTCAGTTCCATTTATTAAGGAATGGATTTTTTCTGTTTAATATTTTGAATGTTGTGTGTTTTTTTTTTTGGTTTTTTTTTAAAAGTATGTTCAGTTACTAATTGTGGAATGTGATGAATTTCTTATTGGTTAATGAAGAACAGAAGACCTGACGACCTTATCTCTGGTGCTCCTGATGGTTTATTGTAACCGCTTTATTCTGCGATCCCGTTTGTATCGCATTTAGGGCTTATTCAGTGCTCGATACCAGTGAACAGAGAGTCTTGGTGCAAAAAGGAGGCAGGGAACAGGTTGAGAACTAAGGGAGGGTTGATCAGCTTTGAACAGCAGAGCTTTTTACACCCTGCCAGAACGAGCTGCCAACTTTCTCTTCAGACGCAGCTGTTAAATTACTGCAGAGGGTTGTGCTGTGAATGGACTTTCGTAGAACAGAAGAACTAAAGTGAAAGTTGTGAGCATAAGGTGTGATGAGACATCAGGCTAGTTTGTTTTTCTGCTTTACCTCATTGAATACGTTCAGATACACTTGCAGAAATACTAATGTGTCCCAAATTGGAATGAAACTGAACTGGGCCTTATATTGTTTAAAGACATATAAAACCCAGTTCAGTTTCATTCCAGTTTGGGGCATATCTACATATTCATATTTCTGCAAACAAGCATATCTGAATGTATAGAATGATGTAAAGGAGTAAAACAGACTAGTCTGATGTCTCATCGTAGCCCCTTAAATGACCCGGACCCTCTGTCTGTTCCAAACTTCTATTACACCAGTGTTTTCTAACCGCGGTCCTGGAGGCGCACACATTTTAATGTTTTCCCTGATATTAATGACATCACAGTCAAGTTGCCACCATTTTGGTAGCGACATCAAGTTCATTCAGCAGCGCTGTGACGGTTTGTAATGAGATAAAGCCATAACTGATCCAGCAAAGGCAGTAAAACTTTTTAAAATCACTTTTAAATCTCATTTTTAAAGTGTATTAACGGATATATTTGAGTGTACTGCCTTGATTTTATTTGATTTGTTGCTGTAGTGATTAACAAATGAAAGCTGAAATCTAAACAGCTGAGATTTCCCACTGCGTTATTAGCGCCCCGTCCCAAACCGCATACTAGCTCATAATGCATATCCCATTAGAAGTGCACTCATTAGTGTAGTAGGTGAAGTACAGAAGTGTGTGGTTTGGGACACGGCGTTAGATCAGCCAGTGAGACGCGTTCAACAGCAGATTATTGAGGTAAATTAATGCATTTATTGAGGTAAATTGATGCATTTTTTGAGGTAAATTGATGCATTTTTTGAGGTAAATTTGCATTTATTGAGGTAAATTGATGCATTTATTGAGGTAAATTGATGCATTTATTGAGGTAAATTTGCATTTATAGAGCTAAATTAACACATTTATTGAGCTAAATTATTGCATTTATTGATGTAAGCTCATATTGGCTTCGTATACACCAACTTCCATAATTCATTGTACGTTTAAGGCGCCTCAGTATAACCGCAGCACCATTTAAGGTGGAACGGAAAATTCAAATGAGAAGCTGGTGAATAAGAAGCTGAACTTCAGGTTTATATCTGTGTATGCGTTTATTATTTAAGAGCTTCGGCAGTTTTGGCAGCCACTTTTATTAGTTTTTGTAAAATCTCACGGATTGGAATTTCTTGAACTCTGGAGACGCATCTAAAGTGTCCACATATCTTTTCATCTTTCTCGTGGTCATCCTGCTCTATTTTACTTGGTTTTAATCCACCTGCTGGGTTGTGGTACAGAGTTACAGCTCACCTACCAACATGACAACGTGGTCTTCTTAATGATGTAATCAAATAGAATTGTGTATTACACAGATCTATAAATTATAAACAGCTCAGCTAGTTTGAATTGCAGTCAGTGTAGTTACTGAATAATAAGCCTTAGGATGTAATAAACCTGAGATTTTAAGGAGTTAAAAGTTCTTTCAAATCTTCTCAAATACTGTGTAAAAGTCAGAAACAGCCATTTCATTAATTTAATTTTTAGTCAACATGACCAATATGTACAACAATTTTTCAGCTCCATATAAAAAGCTGAAAATAGTGTTTCTTCCCAAAAAACCCTCTGAAATGGTAACTTTACAGGAGAAAAATGTTCTTAAACTTTGTTGTAAGTTAACAGATTTTATTCAAAGAAATTTTGGAGCATTTCTGTTGATCCATCGGGAAATTTTCACATAATGTAATGGGCAGGTGCTGCGTACACATGATGTAGAAAAATAGAAATAAAAAGGAAATTTTTTTGGGCAGCAGTAATACACTGATCAGGCATAACATTATGACCACCTCCTTGTCCATTTTATCAGCTCCACTTTTACTATTTGGGTGGTGGATCATTCTCAGCACTGCAGTAACACTGATGTGGTGGTGGTGTGTTAGTGTGTGTTGTGCTGGTCTGAGTGGATCTGACTGGAGTTTTTAAACACCTCAGTGTCACTGCTGGACTGAGAATAGTCCACCAACCAAAAATATCCAGCCAACAGCGTCCTGTGGGCAGCGTCCTGCGACCACTGATGAAGGACTAGAGGATGACCAACACAAACTGTGCAGCAGCAGATGAGCTATCGTCTCTGACTTTACATCTACAAGGTGGACTGACAAGGTAGGAGTGTCTAATAGAGTGGACAGTGAGTGGACACAGTGTTTAAAAACTCCAGCAGCATTGCTGTGTCTGATCCACTCAGACCAGCACAACACACACTAACACACCACCACCACGTCAGTGTTACTGCAGTGCTGAGAATGATCCACCACCCAAATAGTACCTGCTCTGTGAGGGTCCATGGGGGTCCTGACCACTGAAGAACAGGGTAAAAGGGGGCTAACAAAGTATCAGAGAAACAGATGGACTACAGTCTGTAACTGTAGAACTACAAAGTGCACCTATGTAGTAAGTGGAGCTGATAAAATGGACAATGAGCGCAGAAACAAGGAGGTGGTCAGAATGTTATGTCTGATTGGTGTAGATGTTCAACAGAGAAGTGTACAGAAGCCTCAACAGCTAAATCTAATCTCAGCTGTCTGGGTGTTCAGTGTGTCTCTCTTTCCCTTTATTCCAGCTTCCATTCTTTTCAGGAGACTCATTTTTAGTTTCTCAAAGAATCTGCAGACACACCTCCAAAGTTCAGTCTCGGAAGTTGGTTGACCATTTTCTGCTTAATTTCTTGAGCTCCAGTTTTGGAAACACTAATAATGAGGGGTCTCTGGACACAAAGCCAGCTATTTCTGGATCAGTGCGCTGAGAATAGCTCTGACCAGAGTTTGCGTTGTCAGTTCTATCTTCATGATCTAGCTCAGCCCAGGAATGGCAAGAATGCTAACGCTGATATCGGGACTCTGTTCCGAGAGTGTGCAGGTTCCTGCTGGAAGTGGCGGGGGGTGACATGACAAACCGTTCCGGCATCGGATCCGTTTGATGCCCCCTGGGCCCCAATAGCTTCTAAATCGGGAGGCGAGGAAAGACAGCCTTGAAGTGAAAGACAGGAACTGAGCAAACATAAACAGATGAACTAATTTATACTAATAAAAACAGCTTTCATCCTTTCAGTGGGAGAAGAATGGGAGTTATAGAGTTCATGAGAGGTCATATCACCTGTAATTATAATAGGACCAAGTTCAGGTCACTTACCCAGACAGTCTTTTTGGAGACTGGACCACAGAATGTGGGTTAAAACATCCACAAAAACCAGTTTATCCTTAGAAAGTGGGACTGAATGATTTGGGTAAAATATCTATTTGCCATTTTTCTGCAACTGTGATTCAATTTGCGATTATTTTCTATAAATTATGGTTCATCTTTTTTTGCCAAGAAGACCAGAATATCTAGTTTTTCTGGCTCGACCTCTGAATGTAGTGCGCCAGACAGCCAGCAAGTTGTGGTTGTGATGTCACAACACATGGAGGTTTGGGTTGCCACTTATTGATACCTCATCTACAAGCAGTTTACAGGCTTATTAGTGTTATTAGGTTAACTTTCCGCTCTTAAAACTTAAGACCATGTAAGATCATGTAGGCTTTATTTTATTTTTTTTATTGCAGCTCTTGCAATTTGAAAATTGCACAGTTAAATTGCAATTTCGATAAAATCGATTAATCTCTCAGCCTAAAGAAAGGCTTTCTTGCTGTCATTCCTAAGCTCACAGGTAATGAGGGCTTATCAGAAATGGGTCTACTTTCTCTTTTCATTTGTCATTGGTGAATTATTTCTCACTACACACTCAAAAATAAAGGTTCTGTTCAGGTACATTTCTCGTTCTTCAAGGTACAAACTGTGTAAATGTTCCCTCAAAGCTCCAACAGTGGTTCTAAGGTCCGATTATGAACCTTAAATACGTTTTTCCAGGTGAAAAGTTTGTATTTGTACCTTTTCATAACCGAATGTTTTAAACAGAACAGTAAAATAAAAGCCTGGAGACGAGACGGGGTGTGTGGAGTCAGTACAGCTTAGAACATATCATTTCAGTGGATTATGGTTCAGTTATGTTCCCTGACTAAAGGTACTGAGATGGACCCCTGAGGGTTCCACCCCAGTGACAGTTTAGTACCTTTCTTTCTGAGAGTGTAAACGACCAAATTGACCCTTTCAGCCTTTGAGGTCTGATAAACATTAGAATTAGACATTCAAAAAACAGTTTATTCTCTCTTTTCTGGAAATATGCTGAAATAAGATCGGATCTGTCTGGAAAGGAAACTGTTTAAACAGAAATTACAGATTTATGATGTTGAATTGAGTCATCTGAAGGACCACAGAATTAAAGTGTCTGGCGTCCACCACAAAACACTTTGGGCTGACTTTCCAAATTAACAGGGAATTTCACTAGAATTAAAAAAAAATTGGCATATCTAAGACGTCGTTCAGAGTGGTTTGGTGTGAAACGCTCTGTTCTAGAGAAACTTACTGAGTCAGAACCTTTCACAGTGGTGGTGATAGGAACCAGACGTCCACCTCTAAAAGCTCCCTCACAGAAAGTTACTACATGAAATGGTTATGAATTCACTGCCTGATGACTGAGACTCTGTTTTATAATAGTTTTGAGAACTTAAAATCCATTCATGGTGGAGGGATACATGCAGGGCGCTGTGAGGCCAAAGAAAACGTATTATTTCAGATTTTCCACCATCAACATTCCACATAAACTCAGAAGACTCGTGTAGGTTCACTGGTGGTTTTGGATAGTAAATAAAATGTCTATATTTGTGTTGTAGTCATGGCGACCCCTGGTTCCTATCACCACCACTGTAAAGACATCTGAACCATCTCACACCAAACCTCTCTGAATCACTCCACCTAAAAATGCAAACAAATTGTGAAAAATCAATGGAATTGCCCTTTAAGGACAGTCTTGGCCTAAGCTGCAAAACCTGAGGCCACACAGTAGTTTACTATATATAGTCTTGGGTTTAATCTGGGGTTAAGAAGTAAGTGCACTACTTTTATGTCTCTTGCATGACTGAATTTCTAACAGGGTTGTCAACCTGGTATATTTTAGCTTCTTTAGAGCCTTTCTTTTCAAACCTCCTTTCAAACCTCTGACCTCACTCACCCATCTCCATAAATACTCTTAATCAGACGTGAACTGTGTGGCTAAAAAAGGCCCCAAAGCCGGGGCCTCTTCTTAAATATTTAGGGCCCCCTAAGCCAGAGATTCCCAATTCCAGACCTGGTGACCCAAAGCTTTGCACATTTTTGTGTTTTACCTACTCTAGAAACACACAAGGAGCTTTTTAATTGTTTATTAAGTTGAATCGGGGGTACTAGATGCCACTGCCCTAAGCAACCCTAATTGGAGACCCTCATCCACCTCAATAATAGCATTTTGTACTCAAACAAGTTTAATAAGTGCTGAGATCAACAGTAAAACAATAAATAACTATATACAGGAGAAATACCATACATTAAATTATGTAAGTAAATAAATTACACAGATAATTGTGGGTTCAAATGTTTGCATTTACTAAGTGAAAATAAGTTGATACAATTCATTCAAATTTTTCCATGCATTTTTGACGTTTTTCAGTTTTTGACATATTCTGAAAATACCTGATGCCCTTTACATTGTATGTACATTTCATGATGAATGAACCAAAAGAAACGACCCAAAATGACTTGAAAAAAGTCTGGTTCCATTGACTTACATTAAAAGTAAAGTAGGTTTTTTCCGTCTCCTGTAAAGTTACCATTTTGGAGATATGAGGTTTTGTTCCAACAACAGCGATATGCAAACTTTGAACGCGCCCAATCAAATGACATTTAGTTGATTTTGTAAGTGAAAATAAATGAACACATCCTCTACAGAGAACACAAATACGCTCAAACTGTACATTTTAGTGCAACATCTATTTATTTGCTGATTTTAACATATTGGAAAAATGTAAAAGGTGCCCTAACTTTTGCACAAGCCACATTTTGGTTTATTTTTCTCCCCAATATATTTAATTTAGTAAATAAACAGTAACTGTGTGTTAAACTGTGCAGAAGTGTGTTTTCGGTAGAGGAAGTCTTTATTTATTTACACTCAGAAAATCAACAAAACATGGAATTTGACCAAACTCTGCACAAGACTGTATGTTCATAACAGAGCCGCAACAATAAATTGTTTAATCGATTAGCTGTCGACTATTAATTTAATCAGCAATCGATTAAACGGTTTGAGTAATTTTTACGAAAAGTAAGTAAAAATTCTGATTCCTGCTTTCTTTACTCCTCTGTGACATCAACCTGAATATATTTGGGATGTGGATGAAATAAAAAGACATTTGATGACATCAACCTGGTCTTTGGAAAACACCGATCGACATTTCTCACCATTTTCTGACATTTTATAGATCCAACAACTAATCGATTGATCGAAAACGTAATCAACAGATTAATCGACAATGAAAATAATCGTTAGTTGCAGCCCCAGTTCATAAACGCTACACACTCTAGAACAGGGGTTCTCAACCTTTTCCACCTCAAGGCCCACTTACTTGTCACTAGCTGATTGGTTGGCAAGCGGAGCAGCTCATTGGCTGTTCGTGCTCACTGACGTCAACTAAGTGGACATTTCTGTAGTTTTGTGAAACGGGAGAATTTTTTGTTTTTAGAGTCGAGAGCAAAAAACTGGCAGAGCTTTTGCGCAGTTGGACAAAGTGCCATCACAGGCCCATTAAGGACCTCTGGCCTCCCCTAAGGATTGGCCTGAGGACCGCCAGAGGGTGCTTTGAGGCCCACCGGTTAAGAAATCCTGCTCTAGGGGGCCCCCTGGTGGTTCACCTAAGGACGTATCTGCTTATATGGCTTTATGGTAAGAGGCAGCTCTGCCTACAGCTGCATGCTACAGTACTGCAGTCAGTGAAGGGAGCCATGTAACTACAGTCTGTATATAATCTTTAATAATAATAATATATAAGAGTATGTATTATAAAAACTTTTTTACAGACTCTAAATCCAGTACTTTTAAGAATTGTTTAGGAACTTGCTATTTTATATGCATTCTTAAAGAAAAGATGTTTCTTTTTAAATCGGAATAGAATATGTCCATGTAAACACCTAAGTCAGAATAGTCTAATGCAGTTTCTATCCGATTGATCGAGGTGGGTAATCCTGTAAATAATCTGTTAAATAGAAGAATAATATCCGTGTAAACGCCTGTATCTGATTACATTCCCTATCAGAAAGTTTAAGTCCGTTCTGATCATGTTCGTCGTGTCATAGTGAAAGTTTACACCGTTCAACATGGCAGAGCAGAAACTGGTCCGCAGAGGAGACGAAGTTTATGCTCTGATCTTTAAAAGACGGCGGTGGGACGGACGTCCAGCTTATGTGTCTCAGAACACGACGTCTTCCTCTCGGCCTTCTTTAATAAGGACATGTGAAGGACGTTTTCCTGAGTCTGACATCATTTTAAAGCAGTTAAAAACACAAGCGCTGCTCACTGCTGCTCATCTCACTCTGACTGGTTGTCATGGTAACGTCTACACTAAGCGGTTCTCTACACAGAATGTAACTGCTGCACTATTTAAGGTGGAACGGGACAATTCGAACAACAAGCTGGAGAATGAGAAGCGACTTCAGCAGATGGGGGTGATTCCGAAGTAGTACCAGGTACCGGGTTTGCTTAGTGGAAAACTATAAAAGGTGAGTCGGGTCGAGTCGAGCCGGTACCATGCAGAGGAGAAGCTGCTTCATTTGTCTTGTGATTTCAAGATAACAGAAGTTGTTTTTTCAATGCCTGCTGAAAAAAACATCCTGGTCTAAGCTGGTTTATGCTGGTCTAAGCTGGTTTATGCTGGTCTGGTGCTGGTTTAGCTGGTCACCCAGCATGGTCGTACTGGTTGACCAGCATCCAAAACACAACTTTTTGCTTCTGTTGGAACAAAACCACATATCTCCAAAATAATAACTTTACAGGAGAAGGAAAAAACCTACTGTACTGTAAATCACTGTAACCACCAGCAAGTAATTTTGGGCCGTTTGTTTTGATCCACTCATTATGAAATGTACAGAATTGAAAATGTCAGAAATTGAAAAACGACAAAAAATGGAGATACAAAGTTTTGTTCCGACAGCAGCGACAGAGTTTTTCTAGCAGGGATATCGCAACCTATTTTTCTTGTGATCTCAAGATAACAAAAGTTGTTTTCTGGAGATCACAGCTCATCTTGAAATGACAAGACAATTAAGTCGTGATCTCAGGAGAACAGCCCAGAGAATTGTAACTACCCCATGGCCTCTCTGGACCTCTGTAGGTCATGTGTACGCGCTTCTGAACTACTGACCACCTGAGTTTCCTACCTGAATAACGAAGTTCACTTGACCAATCCGCCCCAACGCTAGAGGGCGCTTTAACACAACTTCACACAGAAAGTCACTCTGTTCCGTCACTGCTGGTGTGTGTTTGCCATGGAGACCAGAAAAGCGTCCGAGATACAAACAGACGGCGGGGAAACGGCGACAGACATGAAGTGAGAGATTATTATTGAGCTCAGTTCATTTACAGCGCTTTTACTGCGGATGTTCAACAAACAGCTTTAAACCCGTGCTCTAAACAGCGAGCCGGGTCCTCGCAGTGTCGGGAAAACAAACAGTACGAGCGCAGAAACACTCGGAGCTGCTCTAACGTTCGGATCCGTTACTCTTATTGCAGTTTTGACTCACTGAAGTTCCTCCAAAAGGAACTTCTTTCAGTGCTTTTCCACTTCTTTTTCGCTACTGTTGTGCAGAAAACTGATTGTATGCGGAACTGAGGCGGATTAGCGGGAGCTTCCCGAGCAGATTAAGCCGGTTAGTAGCGCTGTTCGATTCCTGAAGCTTCGGAGTCGACTCCGATTGGAAGCGACGGGAATCGATGGAGTCGATTCCAAGTGTCGATTCCACATAATAATCAAACAGTGAAATGTTTAACAAAATATAAAGTCCAAAAATATAGATATATAATAAAATACAAGGATATTGTGTAATGTAAAGTGCATATGTGAGCAGGAGGTAGTAGAATTGAAAGGGGTTAATACATGATATAAATACTGTTATATATTTACAAAGATCAGCCATAACATTCTGACCACCTCCTTGTTTCTACGCTCATTGTCCATTTTATCAGCTCCACTTACTATATAGGTGCACTTTGTAGTTCTACAGTTACAGACTGTAGTCCATCTGTTTCTCTGATACTTTGTTAGCCGCCTTTTACCCTGTTCTTCAGTGGTCAGGACCCCCATGGACCCCCACAGAGCAGGTACTATTTGGATGGTGGATCATTCTCAGCACTGCAGTAACACTGATGTGGTGGTGGTGTGTTAGTGTGTGTTGTGCTGGTGCGAGTGGATCAGACACAGCAGTGCTGCTGGAGTTTTTAAACACCTCAGTGTCACTGGACTGAGAATCGTCCACCAACCAAAAATATCCAGCCAACAGCGTCCTGTGACCACTGATGAAGGACTAGAGGATGACCAACACAAACTGTGCAGCAGCAGATGAGCTATCGTCTCTGACTTTACATCTACAAGGTGGACTGACAAGGTAGGAGTGTCTAATAGAGTGGACAGTGAGTGGACACAGTGTGGACAGTGAGTGGACACTCGCACCAGCACAACACACACTAACACACCACCACCACGTCAGTGTTACTGCAGTGCTGAGAATGATCCACCACCCAAATAGTACCTGCTCTGTGAGGGTCCATGGGGGTCCTGACCACTGAAGAACAGGGTAAAAGGGGGCTAACAAAGTATCAGAGAAACAGATGGACTATAGTTTGTAGAATATACATATATAGTCTTAGTCTTAATAGAACCAGCTAGTCAGTATTTTGGGGCAGATACTGATTGCTGATCACCTTTCAGCATAATTGGCCAGTAGCCGATACCGGTCATGGGTGGGGCTGGATACCACGTTCAGCTATCTGGATGGGATTAGCCATCACAAACATCAAGAGCAGCCTCCTCATCCCTTATCATGCCCTTCAACTCTCAGTGAAGCTGAAGTCAACCTTTATTTCACTTCTTCGAATTTTCCTGTTACACATTAAACGGTTAAATGGTTAAATCGGCTAAGTTAGAGGGATCGGCGATCAGCATATTTGGGCTGAAAATCGTCCGATAATGAAAAATAAAGAGGACAGTCTTATTTATGTTTGACCTTAGCTAAGGATAGTTGGAGAGTTATTGATGAATGTAGGCTCTGAAAGCTCCTTCAGGTGGGTTGATGTTTAATCAGTGCTGTTTGATTGTAAATTCATTATAAATCTTACATTTTACTTTGTTTTCCAGCTGGACTGTCGATGTGGAAGGATGTATTTGTCAGACAGGCCGTCTAGAACAGTGACCGCAGAATATCTCGCTCTCGCTGTTTGGAATCGAGTCCGATGCTTTGGAGTCGACTCTCGATGCCTGGACTCTAGGAGTCGACTCTTTTTGAGATTGACTCCCAGCCTCGGTCAGTGTGTTAGCAGCCTGGACAGTAGCATCGAATAGAGTTTTTCTGTCAGTATTTTGGCAACTGTACGTGCTGAAAATGGAAAATAGCAGGTCATCCTCGCCAATGATGCACTTGGACTTGAACAACTTTGACTCTCCTGAAGCAGAGCTGAGCAGATATGTGCTGACCAGTCCGAGATCACTGGAGTCTTGCGCGAGGCTGGGGGTGAAACCCATCGACCTGCTCTTCAAGGCTCTCACTGACTTCATGGAGGAGCACCAGGACATGCCTTTGGAGGCGCTTACAGCTCTGTATGAGGTTTATGAGCGAGAGCGGAGGGAACGTCTCCGGCTGTGTCGAGAGGAACGAGACAGGATTGTGCAGGAGGAGAGGGAGCCGGTGTCGGCCATGAAGCCTTTCTCAGCTTTGGAAACGGTGCTGGAGCAGGCCAGCGAGAGCCAGAGCAGCGACTCCAAAGCCAGGTGCCACAGGGAACCGGCATGGACAGGAAAGAGACGATCCGTAGTTGAGTTCGCTCAGGACCTCCCGAAGTCACCGTCTGAGCCGTTTTCTACTCAGCTCCTGCCTGTCAGTCACAGCCTGGGTGACCTGCGGCACTCTCCGGCCACGGCGAGGCGGCTAGGCAGGCTCAAACAGGACATCTGCAGGAAGCTGAGCGTCACCGTCCCAGAGAAAGACTGCAAGATCGCCGCGCTCATGCTGGTCAAGCAGGAGGAGGAGGAGGCCCGCTTACAGCAGAGCCAGCTGGAGGAGCTGCGGCGCGAGGAGGCACGGAGAAAGGAGGAGGCGCGGCGGGCCCTCGCAGAGCGCAGGAGGCGAAAAGAGCTGCTGCGCAGCCTCCGCCACTGGCACGAGGACTTTGAGGCGCGGAGGAGGCGGCGGGAGATGGAGGAGGCGCAGAAGGCGCGGCGCCAGGAGTGGGAGACCCTGGAGCAGGAGGAGCGCTGGAGGAGGCGGGCGCAGGAGCAGGAGGAGAGACGGCGGGGCCAGCTGGAGACGGCTCGGCGGGAGGCAGAGGAGCGCAGGTGTCGTCGCGATAGGCTGCTGGAGGAGGTGCAGAGGAGGGAGCAGGCAGAGCGGGAGGAGGAGCTGGAGCAGGCGAAGTTGAGGGAGCGTCAGGCCAGGAGAAGCAGGAGCAGCAGGGAGAGGAGGGAGCAGAGGAGGTTGAGGGAGGAGAATCAGCGAGAGCGGCTCCGCCACTCCCTCCTGAAGCAAGAAGTGGAGGAGAAGGCCCGGGCCGAGGGGGAGGCGAAGAGGGACGCGCTTGAGCGGAGGCTGCAGCGCTCAGTGGAGAAGCACGCCCGGCTGCTGGAGGCGCGGCTAGAGGAGTTGCGGGAGCGGGCCCAGCAGGAGGAGGCGCGGGCCAGGAGGGCGCAGCTGAGGGCTGGCCGGGAGCAGAAGGAGCGTCAACAGGAGAAGGAGGTGCTGGCGCAGCTGAGCCTGAGGAGAGCGAAGGAGGCGCAGCGGCATGTGGCGGAGCAATGCAGGAGGCGTGCGCGGCAGGTCAAGCTGGAGAACCTGGAAAAAGAAGCGGGTCACTGTAGGCTCTGGGAGCGCGTTCTGAAGGAGGGGGAGGTGCAGCAGGAGCAGCGGAAGGAGGCCGTGGCCTTGAAGGAGCGGCGCAGGGAGCAGCTGCGGAGGGAGCGGGAGGAGGCGCTAGAGAGGAGTCGTAAAGTGGCCCACGCCTCCTGCTGCATGAGGGAGATGGTGCGAGAGCAAAGCCGCAGCAGAACGTTCCAGCAGATGGCGCTGCAGGCTGAGTTGAGCGCCCGTCTGAGCCGAATGAAGCTCTGAACGTTTCAGATGGTTGGCTTTCAGTATATGTATAAGCACTTAAAGGGGAATTCCACCATTTTTTCAAAATTCTAGCGTAATGAAATGGTTAAGATGTAAACAAAGACATTCATAGTGCTTTGATGTGAAAAGTTCCGTTCTGGAATCAGAATCTATCAGTCTGTTCACGACAGTCGTGAAAGGAGTCAGACGTCCGAAGCTTTTCTTACTCTCAAACACTTCATTTGCTGCTGCTGTAATTTGTGAATTTACCTTTGAAATGATAAAAGTCATCCATCCATCCCACAAAATACATATTGGTCTAAAACATATTTTAAAAATCCGATCATGGTGGAGGGATACATGCAGGGCATTCTGAGGCAAAATAGTCCCCAAAAAAAAGAAATTTCAGATTCTCCACTATTTTCCCACCTTCAACATTCCATATAAAGCACAGGTTCACTGGTGGTTCCGGATAGTAAATAAAATGTCTATATTTGTGTTGTAGTCATGGCGACCCCTGGTTCCTATCACCACCACTGTAAAGACATCTGAACCATTTCACACCAAACCACTCTGAATCTCTCTGTTTACATCTCAACCAGAATTTTTGAAAAATCAGTGAAATTCCCCTTTAGGAATGTCTTACTAAATAAATGACGACTCTGGTGTAGCTTTGCCTGCCTGTAAACACACCAAAGGACATTGTGATGTGAAATTCCAGCTTATTGTCACATTCTTTTTAACACGGAGTCACAGGGCTGGACGATACGGCAAAAATATCACGATACCTCTGCACTATACGCATCACGATATTTAGTTGTTGTTTTTTGGGTTTGATAAGTTGGAACAGAAAGAACCAGCAGTGCCACACCTAACAAATACAATAAGTAAAATATTTTTTATTAACCGTTTACACACTGCGCTGCATAAATCCAACATCCAGCTCTTTAACTACCGACAATCACAGCACTCAGAAAAGAATACTGTGATGTAATGTGATGGAATTTATCACAATAACGATAAATACCATCATATTGTTCAGCCCTATGGGGCTGTAACTGAAATTTGCATAATCCAGAGGTCTTAAAATGTTTTAATCTGATAAAATTTGTGGTATTCTGGAAATACTAGTAATGTATTATGACTGTTTTTGCTATATAACGCCTCACAAAAGAATATGGGCCCTTTAAAGGAAAGAAAGCCATGAAGATGCATGAAGCAAAGGTTTCATTGGCAATTTGGTTATTTATTTATTTATTTTTAAATCAATATGTTTATTAGCTTTTTTATTTGGTTATTTGTTGATGGATAATTATCAACACCAGTGATTGATTCACGTTTTGCAGTATTAATGTTGTCTTGCCTCATGATATTGGGAGCATCTGGAACTGGAACAGTAGAGTTTATCAATTACAGCGAACTGCACTGTTTAATAATCTGTGTTATTTGACGAAACTGACTGTTTATGGTGAACGTCTGACTGTTTATGGTGAACGCCAGGGTAATGAATGTTGAATGTACCCTTCATATGATGCAGCTGCTAACCCAGGGTAAGCTAATGTTTTAAAAGGCTTCAAACAATCTGCATATTTCTCCCAATAGTTTCCTACTAATGTCAGTTTGTTTAGAAATTTGTAGAGGGATAAATTATTATAGAGCACCTATTTATTTATACATCAGACTGTATTGTTTATTATGGGATTATATTTCCCTTTAAAAACAAGTCCTGAGAAGTGTTTAATAGATACCGAATACATAGTAACTTTATTCTCTGAAGTTCTGCTAGAGTTTAGTTTCTGTTCCAAACGTACGGCAGCCGTGTGATCAGTCACAGCCCGTTCATCAGGGTTGTGGCGGCGCTGCAGGACAGAAAAATACTACCTGTTCTATTTTTTTGACTTTTTTAAACTTGAAAATTATAGTTTCTAATTACAACAACCAACAGCTGTTGACCATTAATGCTGTTCACTGTCCTTTCATTTCACTGAAAAATAAAGACGTTCCTTTAAGTGCTATATAAACAGAACGGTCTGCTGTTCCAGTTCGTCTCCTCTCACTGTGTGGAGGTTTATACATTATCATCATCATCATCATCATCATCATCTTGTATATGATAACAA
Source organism: Colossoma macropomum (assembly GCF_904425465.1). Lineage (NCBI taxonomy): Eukaryota > Metazoa > Chordata > Actinopteri > Characiformes > Serrasalmidae > Colossoma > Colossoma macropomum. Next base: position 2,303,163 of record NW_023494791.1, read on the forward strand.
TTACAAACAAGAAGTCTATTCAAGTGTGCTGTTAGTTTACTTCTTTTCAACTAAAAAATGAGTGAGGATGGTTTTAGTTAACTTTTTATGTACTTGTCAGAGATATACTGAACAAAATCATGCTTAAGTATACTTCAGTTCACTGACAAGTACACAGAAAAGTTTATTAGGCCTATACTCGTACGTATGTGTAGGAAAATACTACAAAGACAACATATCAAATGTTGAAACTGGGAAATTTTATTGTTTTTTAAAATATTTGCCCATTTTGAATTTGATGCCAACAACACGTTCCAAAAAAGTTGGGACGGGGGCCTGTTTACCACTGTGATTCATCACCTCTTCTTTATCAACACTCTGTAAGTGTTTGGGAACTGAGGAGACACTGCTGTAGTTTAGAAAGTGAAATGTTTTCATGTTCTTGTTTGATACAGGATTTCAGCTGCTCATCATTTCAGGGTCTCATTTGTCATATTTTTCATTTCATAATCCACCAAATGTTTTCAGTGGTGACAGGTCTGGACTGCAGACAGGTCAGTTTAGCACCTGGACTTTTAACATGGAGCAATGCTGCTGTAATACATGCAGAATGTGGTTTTACATTGTCTTGCTGAAATAATCAAGGCCTTCCCTGAAAAAGACGTCGTCTGGATGGCAGCATATGTTGCCAAAACATGTATATATAGTTCAGCATTAATGGTGCCTTCACAGATGAGCATATCACCCATTCCATGTGCACTAATGCCCCCCTATACCATCATGAATACTGGCTTTTGAACTGTGCACTGATAAGCTGAGTGGTCTTTAGCCCGGAGGACACAGTGTCTATGATTTCCAAAAAGAATTTCAAATGTTGATTCGTTGGACCACAGGACACTTTTCCACTTCACCTCAGTCCACTTTAAATGAGCTCAGGCCCAGAGAAGGTGGCAGCATTTCTGGATCCTGTTTATATTTGGTTTCTTCTTTGCGTTTTAGAGGTTTAACTTGCATTTGTGGATGCAGTGATGAACTGTTTTCACAGACAGTGTTTTTCAGAAGTGTTTCTGAGCCCATGCAGTGATTTCCACTACAGAATCATGTCTGTTTTTAATGCAGTGCTGTCTGAGGGCCCAAAGATCACGGCCAGCATATACTGGTTTTTGGCCTCGTCCCTTACATACAGAGATTTCTCCAGATCCTCTGAATCTGTTAATGATATTGTAGATGATGAAAAGCAAAAGTTCTTTGTTGTTTTACGTTGAGAAACATTATTTTTGAATTCTTGCTCTATTTGATCAGGCAGTCTTTCACAGAGTGGTGAACCCTCCTCATCTTTACTTCTGAAATCCTTTAATATATGCAGGATTGTGATTGTAGACTGAGCCACACAGAATGACTTTTTATTCACTTGTTTGAAATATGTGAGTGAATTTGATCTGTGAGGTCTGAAATGATAAACATACATACATACATATATACATCATCTAAACCGCTTATCCTTCTGGGTCGCGGTGGGGTGCTGGAGCCTATCCCAGCTGTCATTGGGCGGAAGGCAGGATACACCCTGGACAGGTCGCCAGTCCATCGCAGGGCAGACGGACAGACATACACAGTCACACCTAGGGGCAATTTAGCATGTCCAATTAGCCTGACTGCATGTCTTTGGACTGTGGGAGGAAACCGGAGTACCCGGAGGAAACCCACACAGACACGGGGAGAACAGGCAAACTCCACACAGAAACGACCCTGGTCACCCGGCCGGGAATCGAACCCAGGCCATTCTTGCTGTGAGGCGACAGCGCTACCCACTGCGCCACCGTGCTGAAATGATAAACAGCTATGTGCTATTACTGTCCTGCAGGGAATATTGCATACTGCATATGGCTTTAATATCTGCATTTAAACTTGAACATTATGGCTCACACATATGTAATAATATATCACCCCCTTGGAATTAGAAGGTTCTGACATTTTTGTCAAAATTGAGTTTTTCACATTTTCTTATTGTGTGACTTCTTCACATTATGTGAGGTCTTTTTTTAAGTTTTATGCATTTTTGGACTCTGCGAGCCAATCAGCTCTTTGAATATACACAAGAGGACCAATCAGGTTCTGCTTCTTTGTCATGTTGCCGCTTTGCTCAGTGACTGCGGGAAAAGTTTGTAAAACTTTATGAAACACGAAAACGTTGCTGAAACTCTGCCTGTCGTCTTACAGCTCATTAAAAACTCTTACTGTCTTAAATTTTATAAATATTAAGGCTTAAAGGTCATTAAATAGTAAACATTTGAATTGATGGGGTTTTAATTACAACATAAACATTTTCATTCATCCATCTTTTCTTTTTCTTCTTTCTCCCAAAATAAGACATTTTTCTACGTCATTTTTCAGAAAGAAAAAACATAATTCACTTTGAATGTAAGTCAATGGAACCAGACATTTTTCTACATCGTTTTGCGTTGTTTCCTTTGGTCCACCTATCATAAAATTTACACACAATATAAAGGACGACAGGTATTTTTTAATCAGGTCAGAAAATGAAAAATGACAAAAATTGAGATACGAGGTTTTGTTCTGACCGCTGCGATAATCTGCAGCGCTTTTTTGAATAAGAAAAAGATTAAAAGACTAAAACAAGAAACAAATGTGATAAAAAATAAATAAATAATAAAAAGAAATGCCATAAAAATGTCATAGAAAGCATTAAATTGAACTTTCTGATAGACGCTCTGTTACAACACTTATGATAATTAAAATTACGTTCCTTGAAAATCGTTGCTTCTTTTCATGTTCTGTCAGATGGAACCTTAGAAAGTGAGTTCTAGGGTTAGAAAGTTCTACCTGCATTTCAGCTGTTCCAAAACTCATTTACAGATTTGACAGGATTTTGATATGAAGGGACGTCTTCACAGATCAGTTCTGCTATCCGGAATACAGAATCTTTGAAGCTCAGTATCTCAAAACTGCTCAGAACCTTAGACAGAACCTTATAATTCCAAGGGGATGAATTGTTTAAAAACAAAGTTTGATAAATGAAAATACAGAATCATTGCTGACTGTGGTGCCGTTTGAGGACTGGGAAGTCTCGTTAATCGTAAACAAAAACGAATGATGAATCATAAATAGCCATAAAGCTTAAAATGTGTTTACAGTTCTGTTCCAGAAATCATCTTTGGCAGCGTAACAGTCTGTGAGGGTCGGTCAGTCGTCAGGCAGCCCGAGAGCCAGAAGGACAGGCAGAGCAGCTCCGGTGATCAGGGTGATGCTTTCCAGAACACCCAACGCCCCCTGCTGGTAGGGCCCTGAGCCTGCATGGTGGTGGAAATGGGTGGTCCTCTGCTGCCCCCTGCTGTTAACCTCAGGTAGTACATGCACAGTAGCCACATAGAGGAACGTTCCAGCGGAGACCAGCATGCCAATCCCTGTAGCGCTGAGGCGGTGCTGTGGTGACCCACCGGTCTGCAGGAGGACAAACATTGTATGGTTCTATTTAGAACAATGAGTTCAATATAGAACCATTTGCATGCTTAAAGGGCTCTTTGCACGGTGAAATGTTCTTCAGATTAAAGAACCAAATATAGACCCAAAAACGGTGCTGCTACTCAGTTTGTGTTAGTGGCGGATGCAGCTGAGAAACGTTTGCAGTGCTGTCTGGGTCTCCTTACCATGATCAGGATGAAGTAGGTGCTAACAGCCAGCAGTGGAGCTGCAGCCGAGAAAGCCAGTAAATGCTTCTGAATTGTGCTCTTCTCCAAGCCGGCGTGCAAGAGGAAGGAGACGAGACCGAACGCAGCCGGAGCCTGACGACACGGAGAGAGAGAGATCAGACTTTCATACAAAGCAGATTTCTGTGCCAGAAAACTTTTCTGGCCCCGTCATAAGAAACACCCAGCAACTCCATTTTTGTTTATCCATTTTTTTAGTCTTTGAAAAGACCAGCTGCCTACATACTACAACCCCATTTACAAAAAGTTGGGACGCTGTGCAAAATGTAAATAAAAACAAAATGCTATGATGTGCAAATCATTCAAACCCAAAAAACAGTATATGCTGGCCGTGATCTTTGGGCCCTCAGGCAGCACTGCATTAAAAACAGACATGATTCTGTAGTGGAAATCACTGCATGGGCTCAGAAACACTTCTGAAAAACACTGTCTGTGAAAACAGTTCATCACTGCATCCACAAATGCAAGTTAAAACTCTAAAACGCAAAGAAGAAACCAAATATAAACAGGATCCAGAAACGCTGCCACCTTCTCTGGGCCTGAGCTCATTTAAAATGGACTGAGCTGAAGTGGAAAAGTGTCCTGTGATCTGATGAATCAACATTTGAAATTCTTTTTGGAAATCATGGACACTGTGTCCTCCGGGCTGAAGACCACTCAGCTTGTTATCAGTGCACAGTTCAAAAGCCAGAATTCATGATGGTATAGGGGGACATGCGTGGGTGACGTGCTCATCTGTGAAGGCACCATTAAGGATGAACAATATATACAGGTTTTGGCAACATATGCTGCCATCCAGACGACGTCTTTTTCAGGGAAGGCCTTGATTATTTCAGCAAGACGATGTCAAACCACATTCTGCATGTATTACAGCAGCATTGCTCCGTATTAAAAGAGTCCAGGTGCTAAACTGACCTGCCTGCAGTCCAGATCTGTCACCACTGAAAACATTTGGTGCATTATAAAATGAAAAATATGACAAAGAAGACCCTGAACTGATAAGCAGCTCAAATCCTGTATCAAACAAGAACGGGAAAACATTTAATTAATACAGGGTTTAAATGATTTGCACATCATTGCATTTTGTTTTTATTAACATTTTGCACAGCGTCCCAACTTTTTTGGGGTTGTATTTAGGAAGCACAAGGTTCTGTTAGAAGAGCGGTGCTTTCCCAGCCAGTGGGATGTCTTACCTTGTGCAAAATCACAGCGAAGAACACAATAACCTGAACTGACACTTGAGAAGAAGCCACAGCTGCACCAAGAGCGACGCCGTCAGCTACAGGGAGACAGATACACAGCAGACACACAGGAATGAGAGACATGACTCAGTTCACTGAAAACAGGCTTTCACTCCCACTGAACCTCCACAAGAGACGTCTAAAGTGAACTGTACTGTCTGTAACGCTGTAAAAGGAATACTGTTTGTCACTTGCAACCCTAATTACAGTCGGGTTGGTGTAGGAGTCCAGATTTCAACATGCAAAATGCAAATTAAGTAGTTTTGTTGTTTTCTTCTCATAAAATTACACCAGAGAGAACTTTACACAGACAATACTGTAAACCAGTATTAACCAGACACAAAGAAAACATTTCATAAATTATTTTTTACAAATTGTTATGAAACTGTTCCTTCAAAAGAATCTTACCCCTCCTGTTATCCTCAAATTTACGGACATCTTCTATCCTTGAGATTAATTTGACCCCAGCAATATAAACCTCAATATTTATCAAATATTAAAATTCTGGTGGGAATTATGATCTCCCCTCCGCCGTATCATTAGGAAAGTTGTTAAATATGAAGCAAAAAACATGTCAATCAATTATTCAGGGATGTTAAACACTGAATGGGGTCAAATCCACCCCGAAGGTAACAGGAGAGTTAAAGGGGAACTCCACCGATTTTTCAAAATCTCTGCATAATTGAGTGTTTGGGATGTAAACAGAGAGATTCAGAGTGGTTTGGTGTGAAATGGTTCAGAAGTCTTTACAGTGGTGGTGATGGGAACCAGGGGTCGCCATGACTACAACACAAATATAGACATTTTATTTACTATCCAGAACCACCAGTGAACCTACACAAGTCTTCTGAGTTTATATGGAATGATGATGATGGTAAAATCACATTTTAAGCCCAAAAGCTTCTCAAAACGATCATAAAACAGTGTCTCAGTCATCAGGCAGTGAATTCATAACCATTTCATGTAGTAACTTTCTGTGAGGGAGCTTTTAGAGGTGGACGTCTGGTTCCTATCACCACCACTGTGAACAACTCTGATTTGGTAAGTTTATCTAGAACAGAGCGTTTCACACCAAATGTCAAATCAAAACTATCGTCAATAACATCAATAATATCAGCAATAACAATAAAAAATAGAAAATAACAATGATAATACTAATGACTGTGAGCACAGCAGTCCTTGTACTGAAGTGGATGTACTATTGTTTATGTGCACACTGATATAAACAAATGCTGCAACTATATATTCCATGTAAAGATTCTTGCTTTATATAAGAGCTTAAAGATTAATTAGTTTTATATGGAAAACACAATTTGAAAGAGTGCAATTTTCAAATCACTTGAGTTGCAATTTTTATTATATAATACATTATTAACAATGTTATATAATATATTATTAACAAGTTTTAAATTGATTAAAATTAAACTAATAACACAGAACTTGTAAGCTGCCTGTAGGTGACTTAGACCAATCAGAAGCAACAAAATGCCCATGTTCTGTATGTGTGACATCACAACCATCCACCTAACTGGCAGTCTGAGGTAGGAGTGTCTAATAGAGTGGACAGTGAGTGGACACAGTGTTTAAAAACTCCAGCAGCACTGCTGTGTCTGATCCACTCAGACCAGCACAACACACACTAACACACCACCACCACATCAGTGTCACTGAAATGCTGAGAATGACCCGCCACAAAAATAGTACCTGCTCTGTGAGGGTCCATGGGGGTCCTGACCACTGAAGAACAGGGTAAAAGGGGGCTAACAAAGTATCAGAGAAACAGATGGACTACAGTCTGTAACTGTAGAACTACAAAGTGCACCTATAATGTCATAATGTTATGCCTGATTGGTGTACAGTATATTATTACTCAAGTGGTCAGTGTTTTATGAAAAAAATCACACCACAGAATCACATTTCATTCTTTTAAATTGTTGTAATTCTTACACTGTAAAGCTATTTAGCATCTGGCCAGTAGGGGGGGCACCTATAAGCACAACCACTGGGTCATGACCCTGCTGAACACTTTTGTTTCATTGGCTCACTGTTAATATTAATAATCTTTATTTATAGAGCTCTTTTCATGCTGGTGGCAGCTCAAAGTGGTTTACAGACAGCAGATAAAGATTAACAGTAACAGAAGAAACTGTAAGTATTAAATTAAAATCATAAGACAACGAAAGATCAGATTAAAGAGATACAGACCAGAGTTTTACTGAAGCTCTGAGTTAAAGAGCTGCGTTTTCAGATGTTTATTAAAAGTGAGCTCTGAGCTCGACTGTCTAATAAAAGCTGAACTGAGCTCCACAGTTTAGAAGTGGAATAACTGAAAGAGTCTCTCCACGTTTTCTGTGTTTTACTGAAGGAGTTCAGAAGGTCCGATTCTGCAGATCTGAGATCATAAACAGACCGACGGTCAGGAGCTTTAAGATCATTTAGGGCCTTAAAAAGCAGCAGAACTTTAAAATCTACGCTTAAAGTAAAAACATCCGCATGCATTCGTAATGTTTCATTTAAATTAAATGTAAATGAGGGCAGACTGGTGGGTGCCGATTGCAAATGATATGTAAATAAGACACTCTCGAGCTTTTCTGAAGCTGATTCACCGGTTCTGCTGAAATCATGGCTTGTTTGGTCGTCGCAGCCCATAAGGAAAAAATATATGGACATATATTTTTATATATTTGAAATATATTTCAGAATATTATCCATATTAACCAAATATAGTTTAAAATACATTTATTTTAAAATGTATGGTGAAATGTAGTGTACAAAAATAAATGTATTTATCAAATCTAATTAAAAAATTTTATGAAAATATCCAGAATCCTGTCTGATGCTCTTCACTGTCTGATACCTTTAGAAATGAATTTGTGTTCCAGTATCTTCATTTTAAATCTGATCAAATGATCCTTTAACAGGACAGAAGCGAGAGTTGTGGGTATTGTGGCTCTTTTCTCTGTAACTTTGAATAAGGGTGTGTTTTTTATGATGATGAATATTATTCCCAGTAATACTTCCTTTTGACCCAGAAAGCACAAAAAAGCGGGAATTTAATACCTGCTGGTGATAAAAGAGGAGCAGAATAGAGTACAGGCTGCAGACAGAGCGAGTCGTGGCTGGTGGGAGATTTTCAGACAGCGCTTATCTCCATCTGTCTGCTCTCTTTGTTGGAATACAGACCGAAGAGTTCTTGAACAGACGCAGCACGGCAGACGGCACTGAAAAGCAAACCCACTGTCCGTGTCCAGGCTGGACTCAGAGACCTGCAGCGCAATCTTTATTGTGTCTAATCGCCGCAGGAAGCGCGCTGTGTGCTGTGAAGTGTAACAGAGGGAATGCATAAGCTGTAAACCGTACCTGCAGCATGGATGATGAGACCCAGCGTGGCTGTGATGCCGCTGCCGTTGTATAGGCTCGGTCGCGAGACTAAACGAGGAGAAACACAGAAACAGAATGAAGCCCAGCAGTTACGCTGTCTATCATATTTTGATACACAGAAATAATTATGAAATAGATGATTCTGAGGGTGACATTTGCAGGGGAATGCCACTGATTTTTCAAAATTTCTGGTTGTAAACAGAGTCATTCAGAGTGGTTTGGTGTAAAACACTCTATTCAGAACTGTTCACAGTGGTGGTGATAGGAACCAGACGTCCACCTCTAAAAGCTCCCTCACTGAAAGTTACTACATGAAATGGTGAAATGGTAATATAAAACATATTTTTAAAAGTGTATTCATGGTGGAGGGATACATGCAGGGCGCTGTGAGGCAAAGTAGTCCCCCAAAAAAACATATTATTTCAGATTTTCCACTATTTTCCATCATCAACATTCCATATAAACTCAGAAGACTCGTGTAGGTTCACTGGTGGTTTTGGATAGTAAATAAAATGTCTATATTTGTGTTGTAGTCATGGCGACCCCTGGTTCCTATCACCACCACTGTAAAGACATCTGAACCATTTCACACCAAACCACTCTGAATCTCTCTGATTACATCTCACTGATTGCATTTTGTACGTACTGTAGGCTATTAAGTTCTCTCACGTGTGTCAGGCTCCAAAACACTGCAGACGTCAGCTCACTGCATCATCAAACACACCTGATTCAGCTCATCAGCTAATTAACAAGGCCTTAATGAACTGAACTCAGAGTGTTAGATGAGGATAAACGCTGATCTCTGCAGCACTTTGGCCCGGAAGGTCCCCAGTTTGACACACCTGATTTATCTAGAAGTCCAAACAGGAGGCGACTGCAATAGTCCAACAGTGTGGACTTTCTTTATTAGACTGTAAGGAATTTCTGTCAATGAGCGACTGCAATTATAAATTACATGGATAAGTCCTAGAGGAGCCTGAGGAGGGCTGACAGTCAGCTGATGATGCACTACAGCAGAGAAAACATTAACTTGACCTGAAGGTCGACTGACTCTGAGTCACTGTAATAAAGCGCAGCTGCATTACTGTGTAGCAAAACAGAAAGCAAGAATAAACACAGTTCTATAAATTCAGATAAAGCTGTATTGTCACTTATGTATATGGAATATGCATATATATATATATATATATATATATATATATATATATACACAATGCATGTACATTTCCTGAAGAATGGATCAAAAGAAATGACCCACAATGACATAGAAAAAAGTCCACTGACTTCCATTAAAAGTACAGTATGTTTTTTCCTTCTCCTGTAAAGTTACCATTTTGGAGATATGAGGTTTTGTTGTCGACATATGTCTTGGGTGTGTCCTATTGTGGATGTGTTCTGGTCCTGTGTTCAAGATGTTCTAATATTTTGGGAAAATCTGTACACAAAGATCTACAGTCTTTCCTTTTACTTGATGACTCTGCAGAATTGTTTTCTACTCATCAAAAAAGCCTCTCAGCAGCTAAAAAGACAATTTTGAAAGTACAGTTTGACCCTCTGTTCCTGCGCATCCTGTTTGGCTTTCTTATTTCAGAGTTTGTAAACTTTCTAAAAAGTGTAATTCCGTGACTTCTCCATGACATAAAATGAAATTTTCAGGCCAAGAATAAAACAAAAGAAAGAACGAACAAAAGAATGAAAGAACGAACGAAACAAAAAATGAACAAACGAACAAATGAAAGACAGAAAGAAAGAATGAACATTGGTGGAAAAGTCTCAGAAATTCCATGATTTTTCCAGCAATTATTATTTTCCATGACGTTTCCGGGCCTGGAAAACCAAATTTCTTCATTCCCAGACGTGTCCAGGGTTTTCCTGACTGTATGACCTGTTATTTTCGGGACATTAGTCTTCTGGAAGGTACAGCGGCTAAACCGATAAATAAGACTAAAATAAGAACAATTATATCCTCTTGAAATACTGAGAAAGAAAGAAAGAATAAAAGAAAGACAAATGAAAGCAGTAACGAACAAAAGAACAAACGAAGGAAAGAAAGAAAGAAAGAAAGAAAACAGAACGACTGAAAGAAAGAACAAAAGAAAGAATGAAAGTAAGAAAAAAGAACAAGTGAAAGAAAGAAGGAAAGAAGGAACAAAAAGAAAAGCAAAGAAAGAACAAAAGAAAGAAAGAACAAAAGAAAGAATGAAAGAAAAAAGAACAATTGAAAGAAAGAAGGAAAGAAAGAACAAAAGAAAGAAGGAAAGAAAGAAAGAAAGAAGGAAAGAAAGAACAAAAGAAAGAATGAAAAAAAGAAAGAAAGAAGGAAAGAAAGAACAAAAGAAAGAATGAAAGAAAGAACAAAAGAATGAAAGAAAGATCTTCCTTTATTAACGTTTGTCTTCTCCTCGTATTCGACTGTAACTCTGACCATCAGCACCATCATCATTAAATCACTGTTATTGGTGGGTAACAGTGACTGTACCTCTGTGTTCTGAGTGAGTCCTTGTGTTTATGTTGGGCTTTGTGAACGCGGCTCTTCTGATCTGTTATGTTTAATAACGTATTGATCACAATAAACAGAACCAACACAGTTCTCCGAGAGAGAGAACCCGACTCCTAACTGTGATTGGATAACGCAGCTGCCCTTCACCTTGTGCAGAACAGTAGCTGGCAATCTGGTCGACCACAAACATCAGAGTGAAGCCCAGCACGAGGGACGCTCCTATGAAGACGTGTGGACGCAGGCCTTTCGCCGCAGACGGCTCCAGGGTCGAGTTGGAGTCTGTGCTGTTCAGCCTGGCTGTGACAGCAGAGCAGAGCGAATCTGTGGGAGGCAGAAGAAGAAGAAGCAGGAGGAATTAGCTTCAGGCACAAACACATGCAACCCCCCCCCCACCCCCCTCCCCTCCTTCCTCATTGGAAACAGGTTAACACATCCTCTACGTCAGGGGTGCCCAAACCGTCTTTGAAGAGGGCCGTGTCAAAATACCTGAGGGCTGAAATATAAATTCACAAATGCTTCAAAATATTAAGTTTTCAAAATATCAGCAAACAGAATCAGAGCTTTCTGTGAGCTGCCTGTTTCCTATCGCTGTATAAACGATGCTGGGCTGCTAAGAACAATCTGGATCAGTAAGCGCTTATAATAAACTGTTTAAGAGTAACAAATAAAACACGTCTGATGTATTAATTATTAATATTCCCATTGAAGTGTTTACTTCTTTAAACATATAATTTGTGAAACAAACTAAACAAAAATCTACAAATCGTTTGGTTTTGTTAGATAATGTTCTACATATCAAATAAATGCAGCGACCACATTCAGAAATCACTTTACTGAACAAGAAGAGCAGATTAAACGCCATAAATATCCGTTTGAATTTAAAGGGTTAATATTCACTAAACTGCTGAATCTGCTCTGATAAGAAGTCGGTGCCGTGAGACTCGAGGAGCTGCAGCTGCTTCAGTTCCTCTCCTGAATATTTACTGTCATGTTAATGGAAATGTTTGTGTCGCGTCTGTTGACATTAAATTTATTACAGTATTTCAAATATGAGGCTCTTTTTTTGCGGCTCTCGATGAAAAACTATTCAAATTTCCATCAAAATCTCTGGTTCTCAGTGTTAGTTTGAGCTTTATGGCTGCGGTCTGGACTGAAGAAAGAAAGAAAGAAAGAAACAAACAAACAAAGAAACAGAAAAAAGAAAGAACAAACAGAAAAAAGACAGAAAGAAAATAAGAAAGAAAGAAAGAACAAAAGAAAGAAGAAAGAAAAAAAACAAAAAGAAAAAAGAGAAAGAAAGAAAGAAAGAAAAGGAAAGAAAGAACAAAAGAAAAAGAAAAAAAAGGAAGGAAGAAAGTCAGTAAATGAAGCTGCAGGTCAGTCGGAGGAGAAAGGCTCCTGAGCTCTAGCTAACTTCATTACTGCAGTTACCCAGAGCCGGTTTATGAGGAGTCTGGCCGCTTCCTATTTCCCCCGTTATATCAAAAACAGGACTGCTGAACAGCAGAGGGCACCGCGAGCAAGTCCTCAATGAATGGGAGTGAATGGAGCTCAACGGCTAAAAACGAAGAGTTAAAATAGTTTCTAATCACTGAACCAGAACTTTCCTTTAGTTTTAGACAGTAGAAGGATGGATTTCAGTAAAACAGCAAAGAAAACTCACCTGTATGTTTCCTTTTTATACAGCAAACGGGTTTTGGGCAGCAGGACGCTAACATTACTGCTACTGAGTGCTGATTGGTTAGCATTACTGCTACTGAGAGCTGATTGGTTAGCATTACTGCTACTGAGAGCTGATTGGTTGGCATTACTGCTACTGAGTGCTGATTGGTTAGCATTACTGCTACTGAGTGCTGATTGGTTGGCATTACTGCTACTGAGTGCTGATTGGTTAGCATTACTGCTACTGAGAGCTGATTGGTTGGCATTACTGCTACTGAGTGCTGATTGGTTGGCATTACTGCTACTGAGTGCTGATTGGTTGGTGAGCGGAGCGCTCACAGACGTCATGAACGTACATGAGGTGCCATTTTAATCTCCTATAACTCGAGTTTAAAAGCTCTTAAAAGTATAACAGCAGTGTTAAAATGTTTTATGCTGCTCCAGACAGGAATGTATTAGTCTTTAGTTATTAAAAATGTTTTAGTATTTATAAACTATAATTTCACTCAAATGCTCCATTCATTTTGGACTCGCTCGGTAGCGCCCTCTAGTGTTTGAGAAACTGGGAAGACGTTACAGAGTGGGCAATTCTCCTCCCTACACGTTCTCTGGCGACGCATTACACTACACTTTCACAGCACTGCTGCCACCATCAGGTGAAGGGAAGAACTGCAGCATACTGGCTGGAGGGACATTTATAACGCACTCTAAAACAGAAGCCAATTAAAATTGGTCCATGGGTTGCTTTTGGCCCCGGGGCCGGACATTGGAGACCCCTGCTCTACATGGAATATACGGCAAACGTACATATACTAGGGCTGAAAGATTAATCATTTTTTTATTGAAATTGCAATTTAAGAAAATGCGATTTCCAAATCGCATAAGCTGTAATTTTTTTTTACATTTTTTTTATGGCCCACAATATCAAAAACATTTAAAGTTTTCAAGAGAGTAAATTTAACCTAATAACACAGAGTTATATACTGCCTGCAGAATTGGACCAATCAGAGGCAACCAAACCTCCATCTGTTGTGACATCACAACCACAACTTACTGGCTTTCTGAAGCACTACATTAATGGATCCAACCTCAAGCCAGAAAAAGTGGATATTCTGGTTAAAAAAACAGGTCTGAACCTCAATTTATAGAAAATAATCGAAATTTAAATCGCAATTAGATATTTTCCCCAAATCGTTCAGCCCTGACATGTACAGATATTCCAACAGAGTCTGGCTGCAGACCTGCACTCTCAGACAGATGCACTCTCAGCCCCAGTGACGTCACGTGCACATGCACTCTCTGCCACGGTGGCAGAAGCCGCCCAACGGCACAGGAACTTTTGGCTGCTGCTGCTTAGCGACATCATCACTTCATCAATTTTTGGTCCATAATGCAGCTAGAGAGTTACATTTAATACGCCTCCTTGTTGAAAAAAGTCATAGAACCCATTAACAGTGTCTGTTGGTTCCTGGTGGTGTCCAGTAGTCATTATTGGTTTTCTGTTTTCCTGATGGGTTGATATCACAGTGTAAAGGATTCAGATCATTTAATCAGGTATTTTGACTGATTCCACATACATTTGTCGTAAAGGTCTCTCACGGCAACCATCAAGCCAATTCCCGTTAGGAAGCAAAACCATCAGGTTTCATTCCTAAATGGTTCTAATCGTCTTCAGCATGGCTTTCATGAGTTTTGGTAGCCTGTTTGTTTTTTTTCTGCGAGTAAAGTCGACATTCATGTCTTACCGTCATGGTTTTACTGTGAAAGTTTCCAGATTTAATTAACTTTATTATCAATATGACAACATTAATATGTGTTCAGTGTAACTCTTGTTGCTCAGCAGTTCGCATTTCACTGTTTTTCCTCCAACAATAAAACCAACAAAACACTGTGGTGGCAGAGCAGCACTGACGTCATCAGTAGGCTGGCAGTGCATGTCAGGCTGAGAGTGCATGTCTGCAGCCAGACCTTCTCAGATATTTTCACATATTTCTTTATCTCCTTTCACATGGCTCTTTATTATTGACTCTATTTATAGTATTTTATTGTATTTTTCCTTTAGATAAACACTTGTTAACAGTCTGTGTTTGTCTGGTCTGTTCAGTGTGTTACATGTCGTATGTGACTCACTGATTCCTTGTATGTATAACTTACTTGGTGAAATAAGGTGATTCTGACTCTGTATGATGCAGCATTTACAGCTGTGAACAGACTTCTGTCATTTGGACCAGTGAACAGCGTTAACTGCATTAAGCTGAAAGGCTGTAGAGTTCGGCTATATGAGAGCGGCTGATGAAGCCTCCCACAGGATGTAACGTTAATACGGAAAACTGAGGAAGCACAAAGGCCGAATAACAGAACGGCGTCCAAGTCCAGCGAATCTCTCACCGCACTACTGTGGTGGCTCTGCCAGAAAAGCCATCTCCTCTGAAACACTGTAATACAGGAAGGACAGACGGGAAGTAGTTGGGAGCTGAATAGAGATGCCAGCAGTCTTTCTTACCTCTCCATGACTCCTCCACCAACTCCACTCCCTCTGGGATGATGATGGCGAGGGCGGTGCCACACAGAAGCCCCGCCCCCAGCACGCTCACAAACTGCAGCTTCTGCTGTGGAGCAGAATTTTAAAAACATTTTAGCATTTAAAGAACTGCACCATATTTTTCTGCACGATTAAACAGTTTAGAGGTTCAGAGTGGTTTGGTGTGAAACGCTCTGTTCTAGATGAAACTTACAGAGTCAGAACTGTTCACAGTGGTGGTGATAGGAACCAGACGTCCACCTCTAAAAGCTCCCTCACTGAAAGTTCCTACATGAAATGGTTATGAATTCACTGCCTGATGACTGAGACACTGTTTTAGGATAGTTTTGAGAACTTAAACTCCATTCATGGTGGAGGGATACATGCAGGGCGCTGTGAGGCAAAATAGTCCCCAAAGAAAACTTATTATTTCAGATTTTCCACTATTTTCCATCATCAACATTCCATATAAACTCAGAAGACTCGTGTAGGTTCACTGGTGGTTCTGGATAGTAAATAAAATGTCTATATTTGTGTTGTAGTCATGGCGACCCCTGGTTCCTATCACCACCACTTTTGTTGGAAGAAAACCTCGTATCTCCAAAATGATAACTTTACAGCAGAAGGAAAAAGCTTTACTTTTACTTTATTTTATTTTTTTACAAGGTTTTCTTTCGACAGCAGCGAGATTATATATTATATATATATATATTATATATATATATATATATATATATATATATATATAAATATAAAATATTGCTCTATTTTATCTTCTAATTCGTAATTCACTTTTTAAAACATCACCACATGTCTTCTGTGCTACAACCTTAAAAAATGTTTTTTCACGGGTTCTTTAGTAAAGGCAATGGTTCTATATAGAATCATGAACACTCAAAGAAACATTTGCCTGCTGAAATGGTTCTTAAGATTGATGGAAAATATATTGTATATGGTTATTTTTAAAAATATCTCTATATAGTGCCAAAAAGCGCTCTTCTATTGTATACATAACTGACACAGTAACAATAGCAGACACCCTTTTTGGTGCTACCATTTTCAAAAAGGTTCTACACAGAACCACATACAACACACTCTCCATCTCAAAAAACAATTTATCAATGCAAAGAACCATTTAAGCATGCAAATGGTTCTTCGAGTGTTCATGGTTGTATATAGAACCACTGTCTTTACCTTGAAGAACCATATTTTAAGTGAGCACAGTTTTGGAAGACTGTGCTGTTCCGAGTCCAGAAATTCGATTCCGAATCCCTAGTGACGGGAGTCGATTCCAGGAACCGATTCCACAATTTAATCTCGGTTCCAGAGCAAAGGCATAGATAATGTCACCGATATCGGTTATAATTGACCTTAGCACGGAAATCTAAATGAACTAAACTAAGTTACTAACTTGGCTAACTAAAGCGGGCTAAACTGCATCTGATCTCCTCTGAACACGCATTCAGGTGTGTATATTTTTGACGCTGAGAATTATGTTTGATTTTAAGCGATTTTTGTTATGAATCTTACACTACTATGTTGTTTTCCACTTTATCGACAGTAAAATACAGCCGGACTGTCCGTCCGTGGCGTGGAAAGTCGTACTGTGCGGAATCGAGTCTGAAGCTGAAGAGTCGACTCCCGCTTCCCGAATGCCGGGAATCGATTCTTTCTGGAGTCGACTCCTAGCCCTACTGGCGGGTGAGGGAACCAAACAAACAGACGCTACGTGACTAAGCCAGACCTTTGCTCTGCACAAACTGCCCAAACTAGTCAGCAGGCAGCGTTAGAGGCTGTAGTTGGGTTTCAGTTTCTTATAACTAAATTATCTTTTTCTTCCATAAACTAAACGCAGATTTTGCTGGCTGTAAGGAATTTACTGCGGCCGGAACCGTTAGATTTCTCCAAGTTAACCAGTGGTCATCAAAGCCGGCCCGCAGTGAGAGGTTAAAGAGGAGTTTTTGGACCATAATGTGATTATAATCGAGTTTCTTACCTGGGAGAAGTTGAAGAGCACCGGAATGAGTCCGAGCAGAAAACATCCCACGAACATCGAGAGAGAAATTAAAATAACCGCCACCGCTCCGTCCATTACTTTCACTGTACGTGGTTACTGTAGCTCGGTTCTGCAGGTTCTGGGTGTCACACTCTGTAGGCTGAATATACGGGCTCAGTCGAGCTACAGAACCATCTCCAAGTTTAAAGATTAGTCGAATGGGTTGAAAATCTGGACTAAAAGCTGCGGCTGAGAACTTGAAGCGCTCAGATCAAACTTTCCACGTCGCCGTGTTTTAAGTGCTGGGCGACATCCCTCCACCGCCCGCCCGAAGAGCCGCAACAGCGACCGCTAGTGGCCGAGCAGCGCAGCTACAGAGGACAGGACTGTTCCTCTTGTCTCTGTTCCTGGAAGCAAATCACAAGACTCCCCCATGAGACTGTCAAAAAAAAACAGAAATGACCACCTCCTCGTTTCTACGCTTATTGTCCAGTTTATCAGCTCCACTTACTATATAGGTGCACTTTGTAGTTCTACAGTTACAGACTGTAGTCCATCTGTTTCTCTGATACTTTTACCCTGTTCTTCAGTGGTCAGGACCCCCACGGACCCTCACAGAGCAGGTACTATTTGGGTGGTGGATCATTCTCAGCACTGCAGTAACACTGACGTGGTGGTGGTGTGTTAGTGTGTGTTGCGCTGGTCTGAGTGGATCAGACGCAGCAGTGCTGCTGGAGTTTTTAAACACCTCAGTGTCACAGCTGGACTGAGAATAGTCCACCAACCAAAAATATCCAGCCAACAGCGTCTGTGGGCAGCGTCCTGTGACCACTGATGAAGGACTAGAGGATGACCGACACAAACTGTGCAGCAGCAGATGAGCTATCATCTCTGACTTTACATCTACAAGGTGGACCAACAAGGTAGGAGTGTCTAATAGAGTGGACAGTGAGTGGACACAGTGTTTAAAAACTCCAGCAGCACTGCTGTGTCTGATCCACTCAGACCAGCACAACACACACTAACACAACACCACCACATCAGTGTTACTGCAGTGCTGAGAATGATCCACCACCCAAATAGTACCTGCTCTGTGAGGGTCCATGGGGGTCCTGACCACTGAAGAACAGGGTAAAAGGGGGCTAACAAAGTATCAGAGAAACAGATGGACTACAGTCTGTAACTGTAGAACTACAAAGTGCACCTATATAGTAAGTGGAGCTGATAAACTGGACAATGAGCGTAGAAACAAGAACGTTATGCCATAATGTTATGAGTTTGATTGTACAGATACTCCAAAGATGAAACTGAGGGGGTAAAAATGACAAATTTGACCATAAGCAACACTGAGTTTCAGCCTAAGCGTATTCTTCACTGAAATACGAGGCTACTTTAGTCCAGTAAACCAACACTTTCAACAAATAGAGCAGTGCTCAAAGAATCTCAAGGGCCAACTCCAGATTTCAGCAGTAAATGCTAATTTTATTGTTCAAAGGAATGGAAGATTCGGAGGACGACATTATACAAAAAGTCTTTTCCAGAGGCAGGGAAAGTCGAGATACAAAAACGTTTAACACAGAGTAGCACTGTTATCATTCCACAGCTGTGAGAAGGACCGAAATGGATCGTTTAGTGTTGCAGGAAAAGAAACATACCTTGGTTGAGTGTACATGTTTACAGTTTGAGCTTGATGTACTTAAATAACACAGTTTAGTCCTCATGAGATCAGTGTAGTGAGTATTTACACATTAAACAGTTCAAACAGCTCCTTTTTTTAGGCAAAAACAATGTGTAAGCAGCAACTGTGCCATCCCATGAAGAACTGCAGACAAATGAAATAAATAAAAGACTTTTAAACAAACAGAAACAGCCTACGGAGATGTGCACTTAAAGCACCGCCTCCGCATCGTATCTCTGGACCGTGTATCTCTGCCCTGATTTACAAAGCATTCCTACATTCGCCACTTACAGTGTCTAACTCTCCTTAGCGAGACAGTGATACCGAAGTCCTGCAGGACTCTATTGAACTGATGAGGGAATCGGCGCACAGCGTCCCGAGTCTGTACGGCAGCAAAAAACATGATCACGAGGGTTATTACCATTCGGAAATGAAAGATTAGCGAATTTACATAGTTTAAAATACGTTAAAATAAAGTGTCATTGCAAAAAGCTTTTAACCGCGTCGCCTCCTGTCGTCTAGTCATAGGCTCGCACGCTACTGACCGCAGCTACAAGACATTAGTGGCAGAAAATAGCAGTCCAGACATTGCACTGTAATTACTGTAAACAATTAGAATACAATGACAACTACAACATCTGGTAACACTTCACTGTAGGGCAGTGTTCATAAGGCTACATAATGCTTATACATAAACCTACATAAACCTTCATAAACACTTGTTCCAATAGGAGCCAGCTTTGATGTCAAGTTGACATAACATCAGTGTCAGGTGATATTTATGTTCAGTAACACTTTACTGTAGGGTGTGTTCATAAGGCTACATGACACCTACATAACGTTGCTGTTGGGACAAAACCTTTTATCTTCCGTTTCCCATTTTTTGACATCATTTGAAAAAGGTAGCCCTTTTTTTCAAAATTTCAAGATGAACGGACCAACAGAAATGGTCCAAAATTACAAAAAAGAGCACTTCTCCATTGACTTCCATTAAAGGTTAAGACGTTTTTCCTCATCCTGTAAAGTTACCTTTTTGGAGATTTGGAGAGGTTTTGTTCCAATAGCAGTGATAAGCTCGGCATGACAACTGACATAACCCTACATAAATGTTTATAAAAGCTTATTCCAACAGGCATCACCTGTCATAAAGGCTACTTTAGCTAGCTGTGATCACAACTGGGAAATGTAACTTTTATAGCGAACGATGCTGGTAGGAATAAGCATCTATAAACAATTATGTAGGGTTATGTCAGTTGTCATGGTAAGTTTATGTAGGTGTCGTGTAGCCTTATGAATGGTAACCCTTTATGCCTGATATTAGACTGTCATGACACCACGTTCACATTACCAGCCTGAAAAGGCCCAAATCCATTTTTCTGCCTTAATGCGACAGATCAGGGGCCGAAATTCAGAAAAAACTTGCGAAGGTTCTTAAGACAAACACTAAGAAGTTCATAAGAATGTTTTTAAATGCAATTCTCAAAAAAAAACAAACAAAAAAACACAAAAGTTCTCAAATATTCTCTCAAGATAATCTTATTTTCTTTAGAAAATCTTTTTTCTTACGTCAGCTATGTTGCATTTTACCATCTACCATAAACGATGCAAAGTTCATTTTTGTATTAACTGTTATTTCCGTTATTTAGCTTAGTCCACTCAGAGGAGCAAAATGGGGGGGAAACATCAAACCAAGTGTTGAAAAAAATGTAGTCAACCAAGATCTACAGCTGATGGTGGAAGAAACAGCCAACAGGGAAAAAAGCCTCCTTGGAAAATATGCTAACTGTGGGGTGACGGACGAGGATGAGCAGCAGAGGCAGCGCAGAGATAAACTGAGATGCTCACCTCGTCAACTCAACCTTTAAGAACGCAATATTTTCAAGAATACCAATCGTTCTTAGAATTATTCTTAAGAAAACAGTTAAGAAACGAAAACAAGAGGACTCTTAAGAAGTTATTGGAAGAATAACAATTTCTCGTAACTTTTTTCTTAAGAATGAAGTGAAGAAAAAACACATTTAAGTAGATTTTCTTTCTTAAGACAGTTTTGTGAATCCAGCCCGATATGAGCCACTTTCATGTGGATCGGATCCAAATCTTATTCACGGCCATGGGACCTTAATGAGACCGGTCAGAACGAAACTGAGGCGGGCAATATGACAACACTTTTTGATTTTGTTTTTCTGAGAATATGCTTGTCCGAGCATTTCATGGATATCGTCAGTACTTAAAGTTTTGTTAAAAAGTCTAATTAGTCCTGTTTATTTGGATTCAGAGCAGTACAGTATGTGAAATGATGAGTAAAAGTCATTGTAACCAGAGTTTTGATGGCAGCTTTTAAATACTTTTTGTGTTTTTCGTGAAAAAACGTCTTTAAATGTCATGATTTTTTTGCTGTCGCTCTCCCCCAGTTGGATGTGCGCACAGGTTCACAGGTTCGTTCACAGTAATGAACAATCAGGTTAGAAAGAACAGATCTGAGTAAAAAAATCGGAATTGAGCAACGAGGCTTGTAATGTGAACGCAGCCTTCATGGGGGTCATATGACAGACGAAAGTGAGCATGTTCTGTGGTACGGCGACATACACCAAGCTACAAAGTCAGCTGTTATAACATGCTTGTGCATTTCACCCAAAAATGTCACGAATCAACCCAGAGTCTGAACAAATCGAGCTCACCTGACACAACTGTTATGTCGACTCTGACAAAAGCAGCGTTTAATTAAATAACAGACGACACCTGTCAGTTAATAAATGTGTCAGTATGTTCATGTCAGCCATCATGATGAGCTTATGTAGGTGTCATGAAGCCCTATGAACACCACCCTACAAATAAAGTGATGCCAAATGATTTACTAACCGGTCAGTTCTAATTAAGGGGAAAACGAATACAGTAGTACTAACCGTTATTACGATTTACAAAAAGTGGTCAATGGTCTGTTTATTGCTATCACAGACACTTAACTGTTCTTTCGCTACTCTTTTCATGGTCGTTTATCTGTAGTCCACAACGATACAGACGTATCTCAGTTCTGCACGTTTCGCTGACTTTAAATTAGCTTTGCTTACTCAACCATTTATGGGAAACATTGTCCAGTTATTAATCAGGTTTAGATTCCAACATTATTTTAACCCCCTCAATGTCCACGTTTCTATAGCTTCACAATAACTCCGGCGGTTTGCACCGAAGTCCATGTAGTTACTGAATAATATCTGGATCTAAATAACCGGCCTGATTTTCAGCCGTTAACTTCATGACAGATTCCGAGAAAGGAGGGGTTCTGATTACTTAATATGCAAAAGAAAAACAGGAAGTTCATGAAGAAATCATGCTTCTGCAACAGAATAACAAAAAGGTATCCTCATTTAAAAAAAAAAACAAACAAAATGAAGTCAAATACCCAAATCTCATGCTAGAACGTGCAAGGAACTGACAAACGTACAGTCTGTCTTTGAGAACGTCCATCAACTTCAAGAACTAACATCACGTTACAATCAGGTATGAAGGTATATCTGTATATGAGGTGAGAAAAGCCCCACCACGTACTCTGTATGCAGTCCTGTCGGTACAATATACTGAATAATCCCACTGAAAGTGCGTCTCTGCAGCCTGCCAGATAAATATATCTATATCTGTAGATATACAGATGTAGATGTGGCGCTGTGCAGTTCGGTGAGACTGGTGTGTAAGTGTAGGAGAGTTGTCAGTTGTTTAGTGGCTCAGCTTCATGTACTGTATGAAAGAAGAACTTGGTGCTTGCCCATTTAAGTTAGCATTTAAGTTCGGTTACAGCCGAAGCCACAGAGAAGCAGTTCATCAAACGTCAGGAATAACAGAGTTTGCAGAGAAGAAAAAAACCTACCCATGCATTTCCAAATATCATTTCGGAGTGTTTCGAGTGAACCCCCAACTTCCGTCTTTAAAGAGAGACGACAGTGTTTGTTTCCGAGCCCATTATACTACAGATACTACTGATTAAAAACCCTTCGGCTGTTTCAGACAGCAGGACTAATGCATAAGAGTTCAATGCATAAATAATGAACAACCGACAATCAAAAGGATCGCATGACTCCTTCCTCTCAAAGCAAAAAAGAAAAACCGTCGAGTGCATTAATGCGGAGTAATGAAGCGCAAGAGACCCCCCGTCTTCGTCCCTGTGGCTCCCAGCAGGATGATTAGTGTGGGCGATCGTGACTCAGTAGTGAAGCAAGGTTCCCTGGTGAAGGTTAGTCTCGTGTTTTCGGTTAGTGCGCGACAGCGTGAGTGGCCTTTTTTCCATGTCAAGTAAGAAACAAAATGGTCAGGTCTGTTAGTGTTTTCTAGCTGCCCTCCAGGCCCGATGGAAGGAACGTATCCGGGTTTGTGAGGTTAGCACAAGGGTCCTGGAGCACAGCTTCAACTCTGCATGGTCTGTTTGGTTTGCTATATAGTCTGGCTAGCTTTATTCACTGGGCGCAGCGCATGCGGCGCTCCTGGAGGGGTCAGTGGTGCACCTCGTTGTCGATGAGGCTGTCCTCCCCCGACTGGAAATCTGCCTCGTTGACGGTCGAGCCCGGGCCGAGGATCTCCTCGTCCTGCGAGGATCCCTGACCGTCGTCCTCGCCGCTGCCCGAGCCCATCTCCTCTGAGGTCTGCTCCTGGAGGACCTGAGCGATGTACTTCTGCTGGGAAGAAAATAAGTGTGAATAAGTGAACAAATAAGGAAATAAATAAGAATAAATACAACAGAAAAATAATAATATAAAAATGTATTTTAATTTATTCATTTTCAAAGTTAAAAATTTAGTTTCAAATAAATTAAATTTTAAATTTAATCTTAAATCAATCTTTAAGTTAAATTAATTTAATTTTAACCATAATTTAAAATAAAATAAATAAATAAATAAATGCTAAGTGATCTATAATAGACTTTAATAAGTGAAATGATAAGGAAATAAATAAGAATAAATAAATCAGAAAAATAATTTCAAAATAAATCTAAATTAATTAATCATAGTTAAAAATTTAGTTTAAAATTTAATTTTTAATTTAATCTTAAATCTATCTTTAATTTAAATTAATTTAATTTTAACTATAATTGTAAATAAATAAATAAGTAAATAAGAAAATAAGAGCTAAGTGATATACCACAGACTTTCTGGCACTGCTGAAAATATCTATGAAAATCAACAATATAAACAAAATTCAGGGGCACTACTGCTATTTCTAACTATGCAATGTATGTTTGTACATTTTTTTGTTCCATTATCCTCACAGCACTAGGTCAAAACTAAAGAAAGAAACTCCAGAAGAAAAATGTCCTGTACCATTGACTACAATTGGGTTAATTTTTTCTGAAAAATCACTTCAAACTTTTTAAAAATGAGAACAGGAGCTGCACAACTTTCAACACTTCAACAGCAAGTCCATCTTTGCAAATCATTAGAGAAACAAAATCTGTTACAGCTGCATCAGTTCAGAGAAGCTCTACAGTTGTACTCATGTTTGAACACCCCCGTTTAAGCAGCTCTGTTAACGAATTCCTTCATTTAATTACAAAATGAGCAGGGTTCAGTTCAAAGCATATCGAGACCCGCAGGTTCTGCCAGACCGTTGCAGCTGTATGATGCAGACCCGAATACGGGTGGAGTGTTGACACACATCAAAACGGAGCAAACCAAAGAAAAGATCGGTCCGCACCTAACAAGGTAGGAGAAACACCCTGAGAAACCTTCCAATCTCTGACTGTCTGCTCTGCGCGCCGGCGGCTGCGCTGTCTCAGACTGATGACGTTTAACTAGCCTGTGACTGTGGTGTTTTCATTTATACGTTGCTACCGGCCCCCTGAGAACTACTGCCTCCCCCGAGTTCAGGCCTGCAGACCACTACAGGGTGCTTCATGGCCCACTGGTGGTCCGCAGCCCACAGGTTGAGAAACCCAGTTCTAGATGATGTACGTTAATTCTTTAAAGTCGAGCGATGTTTAAAAAAATCTGTGGTGTGAAGTTTGAGTTTTTCAAGTCACGTCGTCTTCTGTGAGTTTACTGGCTGGTTGCAAAGCAGGAATCTGATTACTGTCTGACTCATGTAGACCTGGAGTTTCCCCAATATCTGATTGCTCAAGTGCATGTAAATGCGTTGATCAGATTACTGACAAAATCTGATTTTCTGCAGTTATTAGATTATTAAGTGCATGTAAACACACTCAGTGTGACAGTGTGTGTGAGGAGTTTGTGTCAAAATGTACTGCACTGTCACAACACAATAAGGAACTTTGCCAAAGAAACTCACGGCAGATTTGGCAGGTGGTGAAATGCCTGGCGGCTGACCGTTCTCTACACCGTCCACGTCTTGGGTGTCAATCTATAAAGCAGGCAGAGAAGCACAAATTCTCAGAGAGATGTGGGAAAACAGGCCATTCATTTAATCCAAGCAATAATATTTGCAGAATCTCACCTTGTAATTGTGCGCGCTCAAGTACTTAAAATGCCCAAACACGACATGAGAGAGGCAGATTATGATGGTGACGATCAGAACCACAAATGTGAACAGTGAGGTGGCTGCGACAAACCCTGGGTAGATGAAAGAACAGGAAGAAAAACATTAGAGAATACGAGCACAGAGCGCTTAACGTCGTTTAATGCATACAGCAAGTTCCTGTTGAAAAATCAATATGATAAACAACAGAACTCAGAATAGACAGTATAAAAATACTGAATTAAGGTTAGAAGGCAGTTCCACCAATTTCTGCACAATTCACTCTTAATGTCATTAAAATGTAAACAGAGTCATTCAGAGTGGTTTGGTGTGAAACGCTCTGCTCTAGAGAAACTTACCGAGTCAGAATTGTTCACAGTGGTGGTGATAGGAACCAGACGTCCACCTCTAAAAGCTCCCTCACTGAAAGTTACTACATGAAATGGTTATGAATTCACTGCCTGATGTCTGAAACACTGTTTTACGATAGTTTTCACAAGATTTTGGTCCGAAATATTAATTTTTAAAATACATTAATGACAGAGGGGTACATTCATGGTGTTGAAAGCCATAATAATGCCTCCAAAAAACTTATTTTTCTGATTTTCCATTATTTAACCTACATTTTGGGCCTAAAACATATATATTTTTAAACCCATTCAGCACAGAGAGGTACACGCAGGGCACTGAAAGGCAGAATAGCCCCCACCCCATTTAAAGATTTATCACTATTTTACATCAACATATAAACTCAGAAGACTCGTGTAGGTTCACTGGTGGTTTTGGATAGTAAATAAAATGGCTATATTTGCGCTGAAGACATTGCGATCCCTGGTTAGTATTACCATGATTGTTAGAAGAAAAAAATATATACATAAATATACCAAAAAAGTGTGTGTGTATATATATATATATATATATATATATATATATATATATATACACACACAATTTTCTACAATGCACCATTTCACATCAAACCACAATGAATGACTTTGTCCTGTCAATGCAGAATTTAGAACCATGCAGACATTTGGGTGGAACTGTCCTTTCTTTAAGCTAATTCATTTATTTTGCTTCTGAATGTGTGGGTCACACCACTAAATGTTTGAGCATGGCAGAACAAACACTCCTGCCAAAATATATACCAAAAAAAAAACAAAAAAAGAAGGAAAATCTGAGAAAGGCTATTTCTCCAAAAGGCAGCTCACCTGCGCGTACAGTGGAGAAGAAAAGCAGCCAGAAGAGGCACAGAATTGGTGCGGCAACCACCTGGTTTACAGCTCCGGAGTGGATCTTCTTGTCCAGTTTAGAGGGCAGGTAAGCGTAGTACATATTATATCTGTCCACCAAGTGCTTTAGCAGCATGTACATCAGACCTAAACGGTGGAGAGAGCAGGAGGGAGATAAGTAGTGTAAATATATTGGTGAATCTAAAGAGCTCCTCAGTGAGTCCAGTTTGCTGAGTGCAATGCATTAACCTTTTAAAATCTCAGCCTTATTAGGCGACAAACACGTTACCAGGCTGAACTGGCATTAACCTCATTAATTATTATGGTGGCACATCTGATTTTTTCAGAGCTGCGTGGCACACAAATCTAATCTTTTCAAATCTGATCTGAGCCACTTTCATACGTGGTCCTAGATTGGATAAATATCAGGGGCCGTATTACAGAAAATTCTTATCTTTTTTGTCAGAACTTTAGATCTGACAAGTCAAGATAAGACTTTTCATAAATTTGTATCACAGAAGCAAATCCTTAATTTAAGAATCTTATCTTACAGCAACTTTTTTTTATCTCAAGTTAGGAAATCTTAACTTACTCAAGTCGATAATTAACTGTCGTGTCTGTTACCTAGCAACCGACCATACGCGCACAGCTGAAACGTAAACACGTAATCAAGTTAGTGAGCCAGACAGCTGACGTTAGCTACCATTACTGATGTAAAAAAAAGGCAAATAAAACTAAAGCGCGATAAACAGAAAGTTAAGAATATTGTGGCAGCGTTTTGTGCTGTTAGCACGTCAGAGCGTCGCCACTTTCAGTTTCGGTCTCCATTTCCCAAACGCTTTAGCCGAGCGCGCTAACGTTACTCGTCCTAATAAACAGACACACGTTCAGCTCCGTCTCCTCATTATTCACCACCATCACTGTAATATTTCATCATCAACATTAACACACGAAGCTAATCAGAGTGACGGTGGAGATCGAGTCTGCAGAGTCTGGGCTTTTAAACGCTGTTAGAAATAAAACTCAGCCAAAGCTCCGTTTTCAGTGTAGATAAATGTGTACAGTGAATAATGCTGGCTATCACTGCATAAAACAACAGAAACAGACGTTAAATAAAACAATTAAAACAGAAGTTCAGACGCTCTGGGGTTTATTTTAAAGTTAAGAAAATATTTAGGATATTTTGGCAACTTAGGATGTTTCTGTAAAACCGTTTTCTTATCTAGAAATAAGATCATACATTTAAGAACTGTTGTTCTGTAATGGCTTCTGTCCTGAGTCTAAACTGAAGTTGCCATGACAACAAAGCAGATCTCAGACTTAAGAATTTTCTGTAATACGGCCCCAGATCTGTGGCCATGTGACCTAATTAGAACCTTCAGATCTGAATTCATGTGGCTTTTTTCACTAAACGTGCAGCATCCTTCAGTATTTTCACGTGGGGCTGAAAGATCAGTCGTTTTCATACTGAAATCGCAATTTGAAATTTGAATTATCGAAAAGTTGTCTTCAGTTTTAAATGGGCAAATATAATAACACTGAGCTTGTGAACTGCCTGTAGATGAGTGAGACCAATCAGAAGCTACAAAACCCACATGTTCTGTGTGTGACATCACAACCATCACAGCTAACTGGTGGTCTGGCGCACTCAGAGTTCAAGCTTTATGCCAGAAAAATGGTATATGCTGCTCTATTTGGCAAAAAAACCAGGCCTGGAAATTAATTTATTGAAAATAATTGTATTTAAATATTGCCACCACAATACTGGTCAGAAAATCGCAATTAAGATATTTTCCCCAAATCGTTCAGCCCCATTACCGAGGCAGCAGTGCCAGACCTGAAGTCTGTACCAGTAAAGGCTGCATAAGCATCTGACCCTTTTTCACTGTCGTCTCGCTCTAATAATAAACAGCTGAGAGCTGCTCAGGGCTAATTCTTCTCGTTCTTACGCACACTTATGATTAGTTTGCTGTTCATGACACACGGGGTTCACTCACATGACGTTACTGATTAGGACATGAGAATGTGGCTCGTTTCAGGACTCAGGTTTGTTCATATTACAGACAGATTTGAGGCAGAAAGATCAGATCTGAGCAAAAATCGGCTTGTAATGTGAACGTAGCCTTACTAAGGCTTATTATTCAGTAACTACACAGACTACAATACAAACTGGCTGAGCTATTCTTAGGTTATAGGAGTGTGTAGCAAACTTTGGACCTGCGGGTGTGTCCTGGCCATTTGAGGGGTTAACGAAATGCCCTTTGAAGTAATGTTATATATGTGTCCACTAGGGGGAGCCATAAAATATAAAACTGGTCTCAGATAAACAACCATCAAAGCATTGACTTAGATTTCAATTATTGCTTAGCATGTTTATAAAATCTCACTGGTTTTCATAAATTTCTATTTCTCATTTGTTTCTCTGACAGGCCTCTAACAGCAGCCAGTGACTGTAAGAGTAACAGTAGTTCTTCTGTTCTTATTCCATGTTCATTTCTGTATATTCATTGTGAGGCCTTTATTCTTTATTCATATTGCTCTTGTTGTGTTATTGTTTTGCTAATGCTTTGAATGTGGGCTCACTATTTGGCAAGCAGCAGGTCAGTGTTGCCCTTCTTATTTATGTGCTGTAACTGCTTATTAAATGTTTTTTAAGGTGTTTATAATCTAATTAATAAAGTAATTTTAATTAACACAATCATAACCTACTTTATTTTTGTTGTAAGTCAGTGGAACCAGACTTTTTTCCGAAGTCATTTTGGGTCATTTCTTTTGGTCCATTCATCATGAAATTTACATACTTTGTAAAGAGCAACAGGCGTTTTCAAATTATGTCAAAAACTGAAAAATGACAAAAATGGAGATACGAGGTTTTCTTCCAACAGCAGTGATTTTGAAAACGTTTTATAATCGCCAATTAGGGACATCTATTTAACTGTATCCCTAATAATAATCAAAATATCAACTATAGTTATAGTTCTGAAAGCTGACTGGTCAAGCCAAGTTTGAGGCTATCCTAAAATATTTGATGTATGCACAAATATGCCTGCACACATCAGTGTTCCTTGTACTGAGCGTGGAATGTAGTACTGATGGGTGGAATGCATGGTAAACAGCCTGAAACCATTTTAAACAAAGGCTGTGTGAGAACCCAGTTAAACTGAAGCGCTGAGAGCTGTATGTTCATAATTACAAGAACAAATAGTAAAAGTTGACTAAAGATCTGGAGTATATAATAATGAGGTAGTGAAAGTTCTATAATCTGAAGTTCTCAGTTATATTTATCACTCATAACTCGTACTTCTCTATAATTCTGCACACTCATGCGTGATTTCCTCACACGCCTGCTCTCCTGGAGAACACGGACCAAACAGTCGTGTGTTTTGTCACTTGTGGACGTTTGCTTAATCATTGTAGTTGTAACATCATCCTCTTGAAAAGACTCCTGATCACCACTGTTTTTAGCTGGATGCTTTATTTTTCAGCAGGTCTATCGATCACAGGGGTCGGCGACTTGCGGCTCTTTTACTGTCCTGTTGCGGCTCCACAGCAGAATTAAATTTTTAGGTAAAAATAAAATAATCCTCCCTTACAGTAAAATAAAGCTCTGCCTGTCATTTTAACATAGTTTTATCAGTAAATGGTTTAACCTCTTCAACTCCTTGACTCCACCGGTGGTTCCAAAACACACTTCGTCATATTCTTCATAACTTTCATATTTCATAAGCTACATTCTCAGTTTTTGTTCTACTGAAAGTCGACCCATTTTTCCACAAATCTGGGCTATAAACTATAAACAGATGGCGTCTCTTCAGTGA
The DNA here is from genome assembly GCF_904425465.1 of Colossoma macropomum. Lineage (NCBI taxonomy): Eukaryota > Metazoa > Chordata > Actinopteri > Characiformes > Serrasalmidae > Colossoma > Colossoma macropomum. Next base: position 2,333,355 of record NW_023494791.1, read on the forward strand.
TCTGCTCTGTAAATATTTTTATAAAATAATACAAAGAGCGTCTAAGATTTTTGGCTTTCAGCAGTGAATTGTAAGCATATAGCAATATGTGTGATCATAAAACATGTTCTGTTAATTTGAGGGGAACTTTTACAATAAATAAATAAAATAAAAATTTACATTTATTTCATGCAGTTACTGAATAATTTGCCTTACGATTTGGTCATGTGAAATTCAGATTAACTCTGAAGACTGGTGCACAGACTGCTGGTCACCATAGCAAAACAGACAACAATCTCGTCTAGCTAGTAGCTATTGAAAAGGCAAAAAGAGAGATATAAGACAAACATTGATAATTTGGAGACAAATGGACTCGTGTGCGTTTATAGTCACTCCAGCTGGTTTCCTGATACGTTTAATCTGCAAAGAGAAACTGACAAACACTAAAAGGTCATGAAACTGAAGTCAGTTTCTCATTCGCCAGCTTCTCATTTGAATTTTTCCATTCCACCTTAAATGGTACAGCAGTTACATTCTGGCACCTTAGGCACCATTTAAGGTGGAACGGGAGAATTTGAACAAGAAGCTGGCGAATGAGAAGCGACCTCAGCCTCGTAAAAAGTTGAACGTTGAGAGACATTTTACAAGAAACTGTGCTACTTTTGAGGAAAAGTTTCCTGCTGGAGATGTGAGAAAAGCAGCTATAGCTGAGCTAAAGATTAAAGCAGAGCAAAGTAAGCCTGAGTTTTGTTTATATTATCATTTTTAGCCTATACTAGCACATCAGCACATACTGAGACACATTTACAGCCAAGATGGTGAAACAGACATAAAATGTTATGCCTCTTAAGGTGGTTTAATTTTTGTAGAAAGGACAAAATGGCTCTTCTTACCATTTATGTTGTGACAACAGTTCCTCAACCTGAACAATAAACCCACCTAATTAAATAGGAACTGTTTTTGTTATTAAATAAAAATAAAGATTTTTAACTGACCCCACACTTACCTATCAGCTGAATATTCGTTGGTTAGTGATTGGTTAATCATTTATATCCGTACTGACAATGCAAACATGATCAAATCTACTTCAGTTATTATTTCATTAGTTTCATAAACAGTATAAAGTGCCACTCTTTTCTTTTTCAAGCTGGATTTGAGGAGCTTACCAAAAGGAACGATGATGGGGCAGGTGATGCTGTAGGTCATGACTACCGTGAAGACATTCATCAGCCAGGCGTACGCCGCCCCGAACTGGAACTCGTACGCTTGATGCTGCACATCAGAACATCACCATCGTCAGCATGTTGTGTTAATATGTATGAGAGCATCTACTACACTGATCCCAAACTTCATGACTGTTCACACTGAATCCTGAACAGCAGTGTTGAACACTCGTCTAATACCGCACACTTAAAACGGTTCTTTAAAGGTTCTTTAACAAAGAAAATGGCACTATATAGAACCATGAACACTCAAAGAACCTTCTGCAAGACTACTGCATTGTGAAAGTTCTTCAGATTGATGGAAAATGTGCATGAACGTGCTATAGACAGTTCTACATAGAGCCTTTTGAAAGGGTTCTGTAAAGCGTTCTTCTATTGTAACAAGCCTGACATCACAACAATATAAGAACACTATTTGGTGCTATACAGAACCATTTAGAGCACATTCTCCATCAATCTGAAAAACCCTTTCATGGTGCAAAGAACCCTTTAATCATGCAGAGGGCTCTTTGAGTGTTCATGGTTCTCTATAGAACCTTTTCTTTACTAAAGAACCATCTTTATTTAAGAGTGTAGATGGTTCTATATAGAACGTTTTTGAAAAGGGTTCTATATAGCGCCAAAAAAGGTTCTCATCGTAACAATAGAAGAACCCTATTTGGTGCTAAACAGAACCCTTTTCAAAAAGGTTCTATATAGAACCATCGACAGCACATTCTCCATCAATCTGAAAAACACTTTAATGATGCAAAGAACCCTTCAATCACGCAAAGTGTTTTTGAGTGTTCATGGTTCAAAATAGAACTATTTTCTTTACGAAAGAACCCTTGAAGAACCATCTTTTTTAAGAATGCAGATGGTTCTATGTAGAACCTTTTCGAAATAGCACCAATAAAGCTTCTTCTATTGTAACAAGCCTGACATCGTAACAATAGAAGAACTTTTTTTGGTGCTATATAAGAACGCTTTTCAAAAAGGTTCTATATAGAACCATATACAGGACACTCTCCATCAAGCTGAAGAATGCTTTCACAATGCAAAGAACCATTCAACCATGCAAAGGGTTCTTTGAGAGTGTTTTCTTAATTAACCATCATTTTTAAGTGAGCACTCATGCAACTTTGTCGTCTCGAAAGCATCTAATAAAATCGACTTTTACATCGTCTTCTGTTGTTTTTCTCAGCGAAGCGTCTGCAGGAACAGTATATCAGACCTTAGCTCTGAGTTTATCTTAGCACAGATAGAAAATCTTCATGCATTTGGCAGATTGTTTCAGACACTGCTGACGTTATTTTAAACAACGCGTATTTATTTATTTGTAATTAGCGTAATTATTTGAGTGAGAGCTAACCAACTTAAAACTTAACTTTTCTTAAATTTTGAGAACTGTTCTGTATCCCACACTGTAAGAAATAAAGGTTCTGTTCAGGTACATTTTTGTTCATCAAGGTACAAACAGTGTAAATGTTCCCTCAAAGCTCCAACAGTGGTTTTAAGGTCTGATTGTGAACCTTAAATCAGTTTCTCCAGGTGAAAAGTTCGTATTTGTACCTTTTCATAACCGAATGTTTTAAACAGAACAATAAAATAAAAGCCTGGAGACGAGACGGGGTGTGTGGAGTCAGTACAGCTCAGAACATATCATTTCAGTGGATTATGGTTCAGTTATGTTCCCTGACTAAAGGTACTGAGATGGAGCGTTGAGGGAACCACACCAGTGACGAGAGGGGAACTGACCCAGAGACAGTTTCGTACCTTTATTTCTGAGAGTGTAAGAAAACACAGCTAAGCACTGAAGCCTTCTTTTTTGTTGTTCTCTATGACCCTCACTGTCTGACAAGACGCCAGCCAATAACATTCGTAGAGAATCGGAATCTAATGAGTTGTAACTGGATATGCTTCTTTGGCAATATTCGCTGGGCTATTCTATTAATAATTAATTTAATCAAGCTATTGATAGGCTGGTTCTGCCCCACAGTCATATGGTAGTGAATGTGCTTCAGGGCTGCACAATATGGACATAAAACATGATGAAGCCCTTGAATATCACGATATAAGAAGTGGTAAATTACAATTAAAATAGCATCTCTCTGACTGGATGTGCCGCAAATACAGACCTTTTTCTGTGCAAACAGGATTCTAACTAACCTCTCCTTTAAGCAAAGAGCTAAAAATGCAAAATTACATCTGAAAAGCTGAGAAACAGTAATTCCGTTTTCCTGAATAGCTTTTGCTACAAAAATGACAAAATGAGAATAATCATCATGTTTTAAGTATTTTTACAGGTTAGTGGTTCAGGGGGAGCACGGCTCGAGCACAGCGCAGGGAAGCACTCGTCAGCTATTAACGCTTTATTCCCGCCAATCTAATTACGCCACTTTGGTGCTGCATGAAGCCCTGAATGATATGTTTATTGCAGAAAGTCATATTGTGATAACAATATACACCAATCAGACATAACAATATGACCACCTCCTTGTTTCTACGCTCATTGTCCATTTTATCAGTTCCACTTACTATATAGGTGCACTTTGTAGTTCTACAGTTACAGACTGTAGTCCATCTGTTTCTCTGATACTTTGTTAGCCCCCTTTTACCCTGTTCTTCAGTGGTCAGGACCCCCATGGACCCTCACAGAGCAGGTACTATTTGGGTGGTGGATCATTCTCAGCACTGCAGTAACACTGACGTGGTGGTGGTGTGTTAGGGTGTGTTGTGCTGGTCTGAGTGGATCAGACGCAGCAGTGCTGCTGGAGTTTTTAAACACCTCAGTGTCACAGCTGGACTGAGAATAGTCCACCAACCAAAAATATCCAGCCAACAGCGTCCTGTGGGCAGCGTCCTGTGACCACTGATGAAGGACTAGAGGATGACCAACACAAACTGTGCAGCAGCAGATGAGCTATCGTCTCTGACTTTACATCTACAAGGTGGACTGACAAGGTAGGAGTGTCTAATAGAGTGGACAGTGTGTGGACACAGTGTTTAAATACTCCAACAGCACTGCTGTGTCTGATCCACTCATACCAGCACAACACACACTAACATGCAGATGGACTACAGTCTGTAACTGTAGAACTACAAAGTGCACCTATATAGTAAGTGGAGCTGATAAAATGGACAATGAGCATAGAAACAAGGAGGTGGTCAGAATGTTATGCCTGATCGATATATATATATATATATATCCAAGGGGGTTGGGTGAAACATTTGAGCCGGTTAAAATTAGACCCCCTTGGATACGCCTCTAAAAGTGCACCTGTATGGTTCAAAACAGCTGAACCTAAAAATTGCAACTGACTGTGAATGTAAAAATACAGCACTGGGTTGTAGTTTGTGGAGGAGATCCAGTACCTTCTTTACGTTGCGTCTCTCGGCTGCAGAGCGAGCCAGGCAGAGGCGGATCATGTACATGAGCAGGCCTGGGATGCGTAACAGGTCCATAGCATTACCGATGAAGGCTGAGGCGATGACGTAATTAACGAAGAAGGCTCCGTTGTCAGGGAGGAACACACATCTGAAATGGTGAGGAAGACAAACATCTTACTAAAGATCTGGAAACACACTGTTAAAAACCATTTGCCAAACAAATTCATATTTCAGACAATAATAATAATTATAACAATAATAATAAGAAGAAGAAGAAGAAAAGAAGAAGAATTATAGGATTTATTTAGAAGTGCCTTTCAAGACACTACAAGACATTAAAAGCCCAACAAAATATTATACAAAAAAAAGGAAAATAAATGTGTTAAATCACATCAGATTAAAGAAAAGAGTGAATAAATACGGTTATGAAATCAGTCAAAGGCAAACTGAAAAAGATGAGTTTTGAGATCAGATTTAAAAGTAGATAAAGATGTACAAGTGCGCAGTTTATGGGGAGAGCATTACAGAGCTTTGGGCCAGTGGCCCTAATTGTCATTTCACCAATAGGGCTGAAAGATTAATCGTTTTTATATCAAAATCGCTATTTGAAAGAGTGCAACTTTCAGCTGCAATTTTTATTATAGTCTTTCAGTCTATTAACGACACCGTTGCAAGTTTTAAGTAGGGAAATTTTATCTAATAACACAAAGCTTGTGAACTGCTTTTAAACGAGTTTGAATAATCAGAAGCAAACATCCATGTGCTGTGACATCACAACCATAAATAAATGACAGGCTGGTGCACTGTGTGAGAAGCTCAAGTCTCAGCCAGAAAAAGTAGAAGCTGGTCTTCTTAGCCAATAAAAGCGCCTATATCTTGGTTTATAGAAAACAACTGCAATTTAAATTAGATTTAAATGAGATATTTTTGTTCTGCCCTAATCACCAACAGAACAAAGGCTGGACCACAATTATATTCGTACCAGTACGATTGGAGTAAATTACAAAGGCTTTGTTCACACAGCAGGTAAAAGTGGCCCAAATCTGATCTTTTTCTCCATATGTGACACAGATGTGTGTCTGTGTGTCAGTGTGAACAGATAAACACACTGAATCTGACATTTTCAGTTCCGATTTGAGACGCTTTCATATGTGATACTGAAATCTGAAACGTATCTGGTCTGCGGCAACGCGACTCCATCTGAACAGCCAGATCGGAATTCATGCGACTTTTACATCAAACCAACTCGACATTCGTCATAATTCCGCACTGCTGAGACTCAAACATTTCGGCTGATGTTTCAAAAAATTTAAATAAAATAAAAAAGTCAAGTCGAAGTTTATTAACAGGTGTCGTCACAAAGCAGCTTCACAGAAAAATCTGGGTCCGAGCCCCCATGAGCGTCGCCGATGGAGACAGTGGCAAGGAAAAACTCCCTAAGAGCAAGAAGAAGAAACACTGAGATGAACCAAGACTCAAAAGGGGAACCCATCCTCCTCTGGTCGACACCGGATAGGAAACAGCGCTAGTATAAAATGTTATAATACAAAACGGGGAAAAACAGGCGGAGCAATGGTTAATTAGATAGTTTGAGTTTATGCAGCAGCAGCAGCAGCAGCAGGAGGGTCAGTTCATGCAGGTGAGGTTGTTGTACAGGGTGAAGGTCCATGGTGGTCAAAACAGTCAATCAGAAGAGACTCATCCAAAACCCTCCGTGTTCGAGAAGATTTTGAAAGAAATGGCGAACGCGGCCGCAGGAGAACGAGGCTGCAGCGTCACAGAAGAGTTAAAAGTCTGAAAGCAAAGTTTAAAGAATTCGAGGACGCGAACCAAAGAAGAGACCGTGGCTGAATAATGTGCCCTTTTTCCCCTCCTGTGAGTCAGTTTAGGAGATGATCTGTTCAGACTGTCGCATATAGATCACATTTAAAAGATATTGTGGACAGCCAAACAAAAAAATCAGATTTGGTGAGAAAACAAGATTTGGGCCACTTTTACCTGCTGTGTAAACGTAGCCATACACAAGGAGGGAGCAGCCCACGGAGAGACTGAAACACTTTACATCGTATATAAAAAAAATGTACAGGGAGCAAAAAAATGCACATTTTCACTTTCCGTTCTTAGAGTACAAGACCGATGAGGTACTCCATGAGGCGATGAGACGCCGATGAGGCGTCTCTGAGCCTGAGCTGCGTCTATTACAGAGCTGTTACTGTGCAGATGCCAAATGTATTTTGTACGTCAGAGATGAGAAACTAACACAGTGTTACCGATTTGACATCACCTAATTCAAAATAATCCCATAGTTTACAAGCCAAAACTGCCTGCTTTTGTACAAACTTACTCAAATCTCACTGTTGCTTTATCCAGGAATGTCTTGTCAAAAAGCCAGCGGAAGAACACATCCAAGCTACAGCAGGAAAGAGCGATCACAGAACACGTTATAAAAGTGACACAGAACATTCTGTTATAGTTAAAATACTAACTTCCAAAGTAAAGATTGCCTGTACTGAGAAAAATGCACCGTTTTCATTTGCACTTCATATGAAATATGTACAGTACTATGTAAATGTCAGAGACCACCTTTCTGTCCCTTAATTTCCAGCCAAAACCTCCATTTAGTACAACATATTCATATTTCAGGAGATATTTCTGAGGAGATTAGATACAAGATAATCCACTTGGGTAAGGAAGGAGAATGTCAAAAAAATGAATAACTTGTTTTGTCTGGAAACTAAATAAGTGAAGGGTGGTCTCTGACTTTCCTTCATAGTGTCACTATTTCAGCTGGTTGTAAATAATCTATGAGGAATTTAGCACTACACATGTAAACAGTCAGATGTTTCTGGACTGTGCTTTTCTTCTGGTCACTGTGGAGTTGTATATGAAGCAGACATACCTGCTGAGTCCCAGAGACGGCAGCAGGAGGACCATGAAGATGAGGAAAGTGTAGCACTTGTGCATGGTGGTCCTGTTCTCTCCAGAGCTGTGTCAAAATCCCAGAAACACCAGGGTCAGAAGGCACATTGCAGCTGAAAGCATGGGTCTAACAAGCATGTGTTTTCCTACACACACATATTCATGTAATATATATATATACATATTATGTAAACAAATCAAACCAATCTGAAAGGCTTTGTTTACATCTCAACCATTCAATTATGTCCATTGTTTTTGAGAAATCAGTGGAGATCCCCTTTAACACTGATTTAAAGATTTAGCATTTACTACATTTATGTATCTTCTACTTATTAACTGTGCAAAGTAAATACAACTACTAATAAAAATAAAAATGTGAATATATTTGAATATTTGACGAACAATTGGGTAAGTCGTATTTAATTTCTGAGCCCGTCTGACAGCCCTACTGCTCAGAGAAAAGCAAAGATTGTTGTAGTGTCGTGTTTTGAGGGGGGACCACGAGACAGGCCTTCACGAACCAGTGCTGTGGTGAGTGTTTGTGTGAAAGTGAGAGGGAAGGCAGGGATAAAGTGTGTACCGTGTCCAGTGGGCCTCGAAGAAGGCGGAGTAGTAGACGATGGTGGGTAACAGGGCCGAGAAGCTCCACAACAGCAGGGTGGGGAAGAATTGGGTGATTATGGGATTCTGGAGGTCCACACCCAAGCAGGACAGTGGAGGGGAAGGACACAGTGAGGATGGGAGTGACAAAGGTCATCAGGACTATGAGCACATTTGGATCAACATCAGTTCATTACGTCCCATTTTACTGAAGATGTGACCTAAAACAACAACTGGAAGTACATTCCTTCTAGTTCACAGGCGTCCTGGAGGGCCGTCACCCCGCAGAGATTAGCCTTCACCTCGCACACCAAGTTCAACTCGTCAAGGCCTCGGCCAATAGCTACTTAGTTGAATTAACTGGCCAATCAGGATTTTTTTTCCTCCGTGCTACCTAGGTAGATATAGTTAAGCGAGCTCTCCTACTGGTTAGGACTTCAGGAGCTAGACTGAAGACCTTACAGGTTAGATCAACAGCCTAATACAGCCTAATATGAAGTGATGGAGGAACAAATCAATCACATTTTAGGACCAATTTTGTGAGGGAAAAAAAAAAAATCACTCCAGGCCCTCTGAAAGTTCTATATATGTCACTATGACAATATTTGTTAATAATAATAATAATAATAATAATAACAAAACAACAACTATTATTGTTATTCTTCTTCTTATTATTATTTCTACTACTACTACTATATCAGCATGCATCCCTATTGAAGATGATATGGCCTATAATATTAACAACAATTGGTTTCAACTAGATTCACATGATCCAACAGGCGTGAACTGTGGTAATTCAGACTGACCCCTTTTTTTCGTGCTGCACTTACATTTAGGTACTCCACAGGCTTTGTGACGTTGAACTTGTCCATGGTGGAGATGATGATGGCAGGTGTAGTGAGGAAGAAGAGAAGTATGAAGAGAAAGCAGTTGATGATGAAGCAGCGGAGCCACCAAGTCAAGCCACCAATGGACAAGTGCTCCCTGTAGGATGAAGCGCAGTGTTTTTGGATCAATAGCACTCCATGACCTGTGTACTTGTGTGATGACGAGGTACTTCTCAAAGGACTGATTTTAACAGGATTGTATGTCGTGTCTGTGGATAAAGAGGGTCTGAACGTTCTGGACAGAAGCTCTTACCAGTAAACATTCTGCGGGTCAGGAGCGTAGGTGACCGTCCAGTTGAAGGTTTGGAGGATGCTGCTGAACGGTGAGGATTTGGGCTCCCGGCGACAGTGACAGCCTTGGCACTGACATGCATTGAAGTCCTTCAGAATACTAGAGACAGAGACAGAGTAAAAATATAAAGCGTTGAATAAGGGAAGAATGTAATAAAATAACACAAACATTATTTTCACAATGACGATGGAGCCACAGTGTTAAGGCACAATCCCATTTCCTATTTTCACCCCTACCCCTTGTTTTCAGGTGTCACTTTGCCCCTTGGAACTGCCCCTTGGCTTGGCCTTTAGAATGAAACTGTTTTTGTTGCTGTGGCTTTAAGACTGATATATGTAAATGAGCTCTGTTCTAATCGACTGCCATGTATTGTGCCTCATTCAAGAAGCAGTACAAGCTGAAACCCTCCGTAGTAACTTCAGCATGAAAGAGTGGGGCTGAACTGTTCTCGCCTGAATAGATTGATACATGCAAATGTGTTGGTTTTCATTGAGTTAAGTGGGAAAAACATACGGTCCAATCCCATTTCTTATTTTTACCCCTACCCCTTGTTTTTGAGTGTCACCTTGCCCCTTGAACCTGAGTTACAAGGGTCAGTGGTTGAAATCTTCCCTGCCAGTCTGCAGTGACAGCAGAGGAGGGTAAAGTTCAGCTCCTCACTGCTGGGCTTTAGTTACATTTAGGGCATCATATGCCTTCAAAGAGGGGGGCAATTATTTATTATCAACCACCCCAATTCTTCAGTGATATGAAGCTGAATTCAGCTATTTGCCAGCTTCCTGTTCGAATTTTCCCATTACACCTTAAACAGTGCAGCAGTTAGAATTTTCGTGCCTCAGAACTGCTGTAGCATTTAAGGTGGAACAGGAAAGTTAGCTAGCTAGCTATCACAACATCAGCATTCTACTAGCGATTTTTAATGCTTGTTAAGAAGAAAAGGACCATAATACACTGAAACGACATTAAACTAAGATAAAACAATGGTTATCTTAATTTTTAACACAGAAAATTCTCACATTTGTGGGTTTCTTTGGTCTCTTGTTCTCCATCTTGCCGGTTTTTCTTTTTTTCTCATATCTCTCTGTTTGGAGTCACTGAAAAACCTCCGTTTGGAGGGCCATGTAGCCCCAACACTTCACCCTACCCCTCTATCTCAACAAGAATCGGGATACCCTACCCCTAGACGTGAATGTGCAAAACGCACATTCAAATCAGATCTGCACAGCACCATTTCAATATTTACAGGTGACACAGAAGCACAATCTAAATCTAAATCTTCTGTTTTCTTCAAAAGGCAACCATACTATCATTATAAATATCTGCAAGTTCATGCATACAGTATTTAACCCAAAGTTTAAAGACTGAATCAGATTCAAATGATTTGTTCTGCTGATTTTCTAAGTATCCTCTATGGCAGAGGTCACTAATAGGCGGACCGCGGTCCGAGTCCAGACCCAGACGCTGTCCTATGCGGACCTAAACCTATAACCAATAAACTATGGAGAATTCTTTAATTTCGACTGGGGTGGTCCTATTTTAATCGGCATAACTTTTCTAGCCTTTACGGTAGCTTGAGCGGCCCGGGAAACTCACAGACCAATCGCATGCGTTGTAAATATCACGCGTGATGCTAGTCAGCCAATCAGATCTGTGCATTACGATGAGCACTGAGACTCGAGTGAGTGATGCACATACAGGGGAGGGGCGAAGTGAAAAACAGCAGTCGGAGAAGAAAGTGAGTCAGAGGGAGGTTATTTCACATGCCGTGCTCTAAAAAGAGAAAACTGACAAATATTATTAAAATGTTACTGAATTTTATTTTATTTGATTTGATATTCAGTTGTTGACTGTATAAGATGTTGATATACCTACTAGGCTACTTCAGTAAACAGTAAATGGCACTGAATCATGATGCAAGTTAGACATTATGATGTTCCGGACCTTCGCTTGAGGAAATTTTTTTTAACTGGACCTTATTGAATTTTAATTAAGGACCCCTGCTCTACAGAAAACAAACTTAAATAGGATATTTTCCTGCAAACGTTAATGCACTACGTCTATGTATTTGAGTTTAAGTTATTGGGAGAAAAAAAAATGAACACGTGCCATAATTTTTGTTAACTGTAGCAAATAAACAGTAAATATGCATTAAATAGTGTTCTCTCTGTAGAAAATCAACATGTAATTTGACCAGGGGAGCCCAAGTCTTTCTGTAATTGCAGATTCCCATTTGCCAAACAAGGACAACAGCACTGATTTTGGTGGTGTGACCGACTACCAAAGCTGCGTAATACATTCATTGTGCATTTAAACACACAGCCTTTCAAACCTACACTGCAGCCATGGCTTCATTCTGGAAGGTGACGAAGGCCATGTCCAAAGGTTTAGTGTTGACTTTCTCTCTCTCTTTCTTGTACTCCTCCCTCAGCTTGGCCTCCAGCTTAGTGTAGTAGCTCACCGCCTCCTCCTGCACAACACAATGGCGTAAGAGTTTGGCTTCAGCAGTGGTGTATACCAGGGTTACACATGTGCCAATATTCAGTGATATATTAGCTTTGAAATAGTCACCACATCTTAATCAAACAAGCTGCAGTGACGACAGAGATTTTTTAAGATATGCAGAGCAGCTCTGGATTGTGCTTTAAGTTTGTAGCTACTTTAGTGCCAAAAGTACTATTTATCTAATCTAATCAACCTTTATTTAACCTCGGAGATCATTGAGGGTGACCCTAATTTACAATGTTGCTGAGTTGATACAGGAAAAGGAATTGATAATGTGTAAGAACATATCAAATAATAAAAGTAAATTCAATAAAAAATGACTCAATTCAGGTAAGTACAAAAAAAAAACATTAATAATAAAAATACATACAAATACAGTTGAAAACATAATTAAAATGTAGCTAATTAATCAAATCAAATTAAAATAAAGGGAGAATAAGATCAAGAAGTAAACAAAAAATGTATTAAAATGACTAAAATAATAATAAAATAAGAATAAGAATATGAATAATAATAAATAAACAAATAAATAATAGAATAATGAAAATAAGACAATAATAGTAAAAAATAGTAACCTAGAGCTGCATGACTTTGAAATAAAATGCAATGTTTATGAAGCTGTCAAATATCACGATGGCAATACGGAAAGCGATAAATTACTATCAAAATAATGTGTCTCTGGCTGGATGTAGTGTATGCTAGTGCAGACTTTTTTTTGGGATGTGTAAACAGCAATGTAACTAATCTCTCTTTAAACCCCTTCCTTAAACAAACACCAAAATACAAAATTACAAAAGCAAAATTTACAATTCTGCATAATAAAAAGAAATAAAACACTAATAACTACATAGAAATTACATCATTACAACTGCAAGCAACAAGGGCTGAGAAACAGTCAGCATTACCTCAATGGCTTTTTCTATAAAGGCTACAAAACCAAATCAATATATGTTTATTATACAGGCAAAAAACACATATTCTTGTTTCATTTTATATATTATTTTTTTTATTTAGTTATTAAATATTGTGGTGTCAGACACACCAGGCTGTATTCAGTTTAAAAATAATGTTGTTGTTGCTTTTGATTGAGTGTAGTTAGGCACCATGTTCTTAGTTGGTCTGGGACTCTTATTTTGAAGGACTCTGGGGGGCGTAAGGTAGCCAGCAGAAAAACAGTAGTGCCTGAGCAGCCGGTATGCTGCGTGTTTCTCACTTTGCTGCAGATGTTTTGTAGTTGAGCTTCCATTAAAGCTGAGTTATGGGGACATTTTGAGGTCTCATTGTGTGTTTTGTAGTTGAGCTTCCATTAAAGCTGAGTTATGGGGACATTTTGATGTCTCGTGTGTTTTGTAGTTGAGTTTCCAATAAAGCTGAGTTATGGGGACATTTTAAGGCCTCGCTGTGTGTTTTGTAGTTGAGTTTCCATTAAAGCCGAGTTATGGGGACATTTTAAGGCCTCGCTGTGTGTTTTGTAGTTGAGTTTCCATTAAAGCTGAGTTATGGGGACATTTTAAGGCCTCGCTGTGTGTTTTGTAGTTGAGTTTCCATTAAAGCCGAGTTATGGGGACATTGCAAGGTCTCAGTGTGTGTTTTGTAGTTGAATATCTATTAAAACTGAGTTATGGTGACATTTTAAGGTCTCTGAATGTGTGTTTTGCAGTTGCCCTTTGGCTGAATGGGTAAGTTACTCATATTGCGATAACAATGAAAATTCAATTTATCGCGCACCCCTATTTGGACAGGATTAGTTCTTCACGGGAAGAAGTGGGGTAGTGCTAGTTTACCACAGGACATTAAGAAATCTCGGCACAAATAAGTTCTGAGTTGTACACTTGAGGTAGGTCAGTACAGAATGACTTGATTTTTGCCCCAGAAAGCAGAAGTAAACGTTCCTTTGAGCCTTCATTCTTCAGAAACTCCTCTTCCACAGAATCTGACAGCATTTTTACAGACATGTCAATTGGCAGGAGATTAAAATAAACCTGGGTTATTTCTACTGCTCATTTTATAGGCAGTAAAAGGTGCAGGAAACTGTACCGACACATGGCCGTGCGTTTTTTTTGTATTCCTGTTTGTGTTTTTTTTTGTTCAAAATGGTAGTTTGTGGCACAAACGGACTAAAAAATCTCTTAATATGTTCTTTAAGCATGGCAAGGCAAGTTATTTATGTAGCACATTTCATACACAAAAGCAAAAAAAAGGGCCTAATAATAAATAAAAGATAAAAGAACATCTAAAGGAAAAATAAAAAGTGCATGTCAAATATAAAATGAACAGCATTCAGAAACTGACAGGAACTGAACAGCAGAGACGGCCTTCGGGCTTGAATGATTGATTCATAAGAAGCAAAGGAACTGACTGACACCTACATTAGAAAGACTTTTCATCTCTTATTAATATCCACAGTACATAACACAGTCAAATAAAAAGCAACAGTTCAGCTGGGATGCGTGTCGCAGAGGAGCGAGTGGTGTGGTAAAGAGCGTGGAGATAATGAGGTCACCAGGGGGCCCTGCTGACTGAAGCGCTTTGAGCTGTTTAACACAGCTGACAGCAGCTGAGAACATATCCTCCACAGCAAGACAAATAAATTCAGCAGAGACTTTCTACAGGCAGAAAACGGCGTCTGACAGCGTGACGACGCTAAGAGCGCAAAAGGGGGAAACCGTGTCATCAGTCTGTAGAAACGTACACTGTTAAAGGGAACAGGCTCTGAACAGAAGGCCTGACTAAGTACTACACAAACGGGAACGCTTTGAGCTACGCAAACAGGTTCTGCATGTCGCTGCGTTCTAAAACGTGTCATGACACAATTCATCATGTAATGCAGGGGTTCCCATACTTTTGTGGCTTAAACTTACTTTTTCCGGGCTCACGAGTGGCGCAACCGTCTAAGCGTTGGCCCTGTCATCAGGAGATCGCGAGTTCGATCCCTGGTGATGCTACAGCCGTCCGTAGCCGGGAGTCCGAGAGAGCACAATTGGCCTCGCTCTCTCTGGGTGGGTGGGATGGCCCCTCCTTCTCCCCCCACCACTCAGCGCGATGCTAGTCAGCGCAGGCGTCTGTTAGCTGACGTAACAGATCTGGCGGTTGGCGCTTTCCTCCGAGCGCGTTCGGCTGTCCAGTGACGTTGTGTGAGCGGCAGCTCGAAAAGAAGCGGTGGCTGGTTTCACAGGTCTCAGAGGAAGCCTGTGTTAGCCTTCACCCTCCTAGCGTTGATAGCGTCATGTGTGATTGGGGGAGTCCTAACTAGCGGGTGGAATTGGAGACGACTAAATTGGGGAGAAAACCTTTTTCCAGTGGACAGGCCATTGTGATTTACCTTCAAAAAATTGTGTGTAAATTTCATAATGATTGGACCAAAAGAAATGGCCCAAAATTACTTGGAAAAAATGGTTCCATTGACTTACATTAAAAGTAAAGTAGGTTTTTTTGTTCTCCTGTAAAGTTACCATTTTGGAGGTACAAGGTTTTCTTCCGAAACAGCGATATCTAGCATTACAGGGCAAACGCCTGAAAAATCACACTAACCTTATTGTCAGACAGTTTTGTGTAGTCTGGAGTTCATTTTTAGCTGGGAATTCATAGTCGTAGTTTCTGTGTATAGTTTGAAAATGCTTCCTGACGATCCCCCTTCTTTGGAATTGCGATGGCTACTTGGCAAATCAAGCAGATGCATTTGGATTATGACACTATAAAAATAGTCCTCCTCCCGCTCTGCATGGAAGAGGTACGGTTTCGGTTTCTTTGTGCTTTTCATCGAGATCAATATTGGGCATTCCTGATGTAATGCATGAGTGTTGCAGCAAGGGGGCGCTATAGCTAGAGACACTCCCCCCAGGGGGAGACAGCAATCATCAATCTAAAACAGGGGTACTCGAACTACAAAGTGCACCTATATAGTAAGTGGAGCTGATAAAATGGACAATGAGTGTAGAAACAAGGTGGTGGTCAGAATGTTATGGCTGACCGGTGTAAGAGTGAGAGTGTCTGTGTAGCACTAATCATGCCTGTGGACCTGAGCCAGTCTTACCTGCTCACAGCCCTTGATGATGCAGCAGCAGAGGTGGCCGCAGGGTTTGGGGTTGATCATCGTGGGCACGTGCTCCTTGGCCAACAGGTCAGTGTAGAACTTCTTGCTGCGCTCGGTCTTTTTCCTGCAGACATGCTCAAGTTCACTGGGCCATGTAACTAACCTCGTTAGGCGACAACCATCCAAGCCGTTTAGAGGAAACGGTTACACAGCACTGTTTGTGAAAAATGGCAAAGACTTTACCTTTCAGAGTCCAAATACATCAGTCTGGCCACGTCGTAACAAATGCGAGCCTCCAACACAACACAGTTTTCATACGCTTGCCTGTGTGAAGAGGGGAAAAAAAGAGAAAAGAAAAAGAATAAGAAAATATATCAGATGAGATAAGAGGAGAAAAGAGAAGAGGAGAAGAAGGGAAAATAAAACAGAAAAACAGGTTAAAAGAGAAGAGGAGAAAAGAAAATTAAAAAGAGAGGAGAGGACAAGAGAGGAGAAGTGAAAAAAGGAGAAAAGAAAAAGAAAAGAAGAAAGAGGCAAGGAGATGAAAGGAGAAAAAGGAAGAGAAAAAAAGAAAAGATGACAATAAAACAAGGAGAAAAGAGAAAGGAGAACAGACAAAAGAAGAGATGATAGGAGAATAGAGAAGAGAAGAATGAGAATAAAATAAAATAAGAAAGGAGAAAAGGAGAGGAAAATGGAAGAAAAGAGAAAGAACAGAGAAAAGAGGTGAGGGGATGAGAAGAGAAAAGAGATGAGAAGAAGAGGGGACAATAAAACAAAAGAAAGATGAAAAGAGAAGAAGAGAATAGAAAATGAAACAGAGAGGAGAGGACATCAGAGGAGAACAGAGGAGAAAATAAAAAGAAGAAGAAATAGGTGATGAGATGAGGGGAGACAAAGAAAAAATATAAAAAGAAGAGAGAAGAGAATAGAAATTGAAAAAGAGGACATGAGCAGAGAACAGAAAGGAGGAAAGGAGAAAAGGAGAGAATAGAAAAACAAGAGGATCATAAAAGAGAAGAAAAAAGAGGAAAATGTGAGAAAAAGAAAAAAGAGGTGAGGAGATGAGTTAAGAAAAGAGAAAAGAAGAAGTAGAGAAAATAAAATTAGATAAAAAGAAGAGAACAGATAATAAAAAAGAGGATATGAGCAGAGAACAGAAAGGAGAAAAGGAGAAATGGAGAGAAGAGAAAAAGACGAGAAAAGAAAAACAAGAGGATAACAAAAAAGAAGAGAAAAAGGAGAGGAAAATGTGAGAAAAAGAAAAAAGACGTGTGGAGATGATATAAAAAAAGAGACGAGATACAAAAAGAAGAGAATAGAGAATAAAAAAGGAAAAGAGAAAAGCAAAAAAAAAAAGGAAAGGAAAGAAAAGTTTCGGAAAATTAACTGCAGTTTAATTAAATTAAGTATTACAGAAGTAAAACAACTCTAAATACTGATTGGTCACTACACGTATGACCTGTATGAGCAACATTGTATCAGCCTGAGCTCTGAAGTCGTCGTCTCACACAGTCTAGATCTTCTGTGTCTCCCAAATCATACCTGAGCTGTACACTGATGAACCTGTCACTGATGCCTTTCTCATCTCTCTAATCCTCACTTATCCTTTAAATATCTTCTCTTATTCCTGCTGCTGGTCTCAGTCATGCCTCAGTCTCAGACCCTCTCTCTCTCTCTCTCTCTCTCTCTCTCTCAGTGCTGCTCTTCTTATTCGTTCTCTGCTGTCCGTCATGTTTTGACGTTCTTCTCCTGCGAGTGAGAGAAACACAAACAGCACATCCTCACAGAAAAGTGGACGACACTGAAGACCACAGTGTGTTCAGAATTATTACGAATGCACGTATTTTCTGGCTACATGTCAATATATCCTTTTATAAATTAGCACAGCTGCTCCAGATTAACCCCTAATTGGTCCCTAATTAGTTCCCTAACTTCTCTTTGCTGTCGTAACAAACGCAAACAAAGTCCTTTTTCTTTGTGTTCATAGTTATTCAGCAAAGCTTAAATAAAGATCTCACAGCAGAGGAAAAGAAGAAAGTAAAGAGAAGATCTCAGCACAGGTAATTCAACGTGATCATTGCACAGTAAAGACGTTTCTGCGAAACAGTGAAGGTGATCGGAAGAATCAGCTGGAATGCAAGTTTGGGAAACTTAAAACTCAGTAAAGCTCGGGATCGCAAAAGAATCAAAAGACAAGCTGCAAAAAAACCAGCATGTCAACCAGCAAGAAAATGTCTGAAGCCTCTGAATTGGGAGAAATAAAGAAAACAACTCGCTGTGAAGTTTTAAAAGATATAGCGAAAGTGATCAAGATGAAAACAATGCCCCCTAGTTAACAAAGAACAGAGAAATGAGGATACAAAGGCTGAAATATTTCAACATTAAATACTGGATTTGTGAAATATTTTAACCTTTTTAACTCCTTGAGACCACCGGTGGTTCCAAAACGCACTTCGTCATATTCTTCATAACTTTCATATTTCATAAGCTACATTCTAAAGGTGGGGGTCATATGGGAGCTGTAACTGTCTTCTTTCCGGTCAAATAGATGGGTGATGTAATTTTAAAACTTTATAATAGAAGATTTTTTTTTCTACTGAAAGTCGACCCATAATAATCCACAAATCTGGGCTATAAACTATAAACAGATGGCGTCTCTTCAGTGATCTGCTCTGTAAAAATTATTATTATAAAATAATACAAAGAGTGTCTAAGATTTTTGATTTTCAGCAGTAAACTGTAAACATATAGCATTATGTTTATGATCAGATGTGGCCACTGGAGGCTCTGGGGCTCCCGCTGGTCCCGTCCTCCTAGGTACTGCCAGCAGCTGTCAAAATCCAGCATCGTGTGTTGTGGACAGCCGGTGGCCACGTGGCGGAGCCCCAAATACCGCACATCTGGCCACCACTGATTTCACCACCTGTGCTGGCTCACCTCGGCGGAGCCGGCCCCATAAAAAGGGCCGTCAGAGGATCAGTCGGCTGATTGGCTTCCATTCCAGCAGCGGTGGCTGAACTACGCCTCGGTTCTTTTCTTTTTCCTCTCTCTCGGCCGACTTGCCTGTGACCAGAACCGTCGTTCCCCACAGCAGTAAAGAGAGACCTCTTACACGCCTTTAAAGGGACTGTATGCCCTCCATGGAGGGATCATTGGTTTGGTTCTGTTAACCGTTTATGTTGAGAGATTTAATAAAATCGGCCCAGAGCTTTTTTACAAAAAAAAAAATTATTTCATTCCGTTACTGAATAATTAGCCTTGCGACTTAGGCATGCAAACTCAGATGGAAAAACTGAAATATACCGACGAGTATAAGAGGTGTTTCTATGTCATTTGCATAGCTAAGTGCAAATCTTGTTGAAATTCCACATGCAGCTGACATTATTTTTGTTATGCATTTCCCTGCATAATAACTGTGAACAGTGATTTTTCTGCTGACCGAGTTTTGTGAATAAAAACGGATGATGAATTTACTCAGACAAAAATACCAAAACAACATAAAATGGTCACTTTATACGACAAATTTAACTTTCCTGTATTCCACAGCATGAAAACTGGCGCTTGAATAATAATTCTGAACACACTGTATTGACCAGACGGACACGTAGCACTGCGAGCTCTTCTCCACAGAGCCTCAGACTCCTGACCTCCACCTCACAGCTCATCTATGTCCCATTACAGCCAATTACAGCACATAAAGCTCCTGTCCTGAGCTGCTAGGAGTCAGAGCTGCTGAGGCATCTTTACCAGAGCGAAGCTGAGTTACAGTAAGGGAGCATCCTGCACTGAGGCTTCAGGAGATCAACAGTAACTTACTCGAAGTGCTGCTTTATCTGGCTCTCTTCTGCGTATCTGTTGATGCCGTTTATGAATAAAGTGCGTTTCACCTGTCAGGGAAAGAAAGAATATGAAAATATGGCAGCACTTGTAATCTAGAACATCTCTGAGAAGTTCAAGCTACGAAAGGACTAAGAACTGCAGCTACTAGTTATTTTCATTTTTGAAAATTCTACTGAATATTATCTTGAATATTGAAATATTCTATAAAAATAAGAAAAACTCAAGATGTTTCACATTAGGAATTAAATTGAACATATTCTTAAGGATTATTATTATGGTTATTACAGATACTGTAATTACTAATTATTACCAGATAAGTTTAGTCTATTAAATTGAGACTTACAATGCATATTAATACATTTTTCTGCAAATAAGTCAGTTTAATAATAATAATAATAATAATAATAATAATGCATTATTTATTTTGCTTTTTAAAATACTATAACCCACGTGTCAAACACAAGGCCCGTCGGCCAAGTCAGGCCTGTAATACAGTCCCTATTCAGCCCACAAAATTATTTTGATTTTCTATTCTTAGTAGCCCTTTTCACCCCTGAGATGCACTACAGTCCCCAGCATGCACTACAACATAGTGTGTGTTCTTCCCCCCACAACTACAATCCATGGGTCAGCGGTTACACAGAAAGCACAGATGCCTGGTGTCAAGTAAAATATGCAGTTTTAAAAAACTACCTAAATCAACTTATTTTTATTTAGAATTATTTTTGAATAAGTATTTAATACCTATTTTGCTGTTGCACGTTTGTCATATTTTGCTATTGCTATAGAATACCAATTGGTTGCTAAGGTGTCACTAGGCCACTGCTGTTATCCCAGGTGGTTGCTAAGGTGTTGCTAGGCCGTTGCTAAGTAATCCCAGGAGACTGCTAAGGTGTAGCTACACTATTGCTATGTTATCCCAGGTGGTTGCTTAGGTGTTGCTAGGCCCTTGCTAAGTAATCCCAGGAGACTGCTAAGGTGTAGTTAACCTATTGCTATGGTATCCCAGGTGGTTGCTAAGTTGCTGCTAGGCTGTTGCTAAGTAATACCAGATAACTGTCAAGGTGTAGCTAAACTATTGCTATGTTATCCCAGGTGGTTGCTAAGGTGTAGCTAAACTATTGCTATGTTATCCCAGGTGGTTGCTAAGGTGTAGCTAAACTATTGCTATGGTATCCCAGGTGGTTGCAAAGGTGTTGCTAGGCCCTTGCTAAGTAATCCCAGGAGACTGCTAAGGTGTAGTTAACCTATTGCTATGGTATCCCAGGTGGTTGCTAAGTTGCTGCTAGGCTGTTGCTAAGTAATACCAGATAACTGTCAAGGTGTAGCTAAACTATTGCTATGTTATCCCAGGTGGTTGCTAAGGTGTAGCTAAACTATTGCTATGTTATCCCAGGTGGTTGCTAAGGTGCAGCTAAACTATTGCTATGTTATCCCAGGTGGTTGCTAAGGTGTAGCTAAACTATTGCTATGTTATCCCAGGTGGTTGCTAAGTTTTTGCTAGGCCATTGCTAAGTAATCCCAGGAGACTGCTAAGGTGTTGCTAAACTATTTGCAAAGTGGTTGTAGCGTACACTGAAAGACTGACAGGCACTTCAGCCACTCACCAAGTCGTCCTCCTTGTAATGCATCTTGGAGGTGTGCCTCCTCATGCTGTAGACAGTCAGTAACAGGTAAAGGAATGCAAAGGTAGTGTGCAGCCACAGCAGATTATTCCTGTGCAAATTCAGAAGCAAAACCTCAATGAATTCCATTTCAAGATTATCACGTTACCCTTAAATAATGCATGCAAAGAAGAAAGAATTTCACTCAACTCAGATTTCAAGTTGGCTATTGTCGTTCGGCCGAAGCTGTAGGCATTATTATCTGTGAGGAGAACAGAAAGAAACAGTGAGAGGTCTGTCTTAACTGCCCACACTGGAGCAAATAAATCAATTTAACTAGGATATTATGCATTTAGACATAAGATATGAAATCACAGAAGGAGCAGGCCCAGTCCAAATGAGTGAGGGACTTTTTTCACAACTCCCTTTGACTTTTTTAAACCTGACAACTTTGGCTTTTCCAGCAGTACAACATGCTACAAGAATGTAGCGCCATTTAAGGTCAGGTATTTGTCAAAATATCTCTATGTTTACATAAATTCTACTGTATATTCCCAACGATTCACAAAATAAAACAATTTAAAGATGTCTCATTATTGACACCTATTCTACCCAAGTGTGCTCAGTGTATTACAGATTTTAATTACTCAGCTTAGGAAAAAGTAAATAAACCAGTCAGAGCTGTTCTATAGAAACGGCTCGCTGAGTCAGTTTCAGTGGTGGTGACAGGAACCAGACGTCTGAAGAGTTCAGTGCCTTTAAAAAAGGTCTTAATGGTACATGCAGGGTGTTGTGAGGCAAAGTTGTTCCCAAGAAAAACTTATTTTTCCAGATTTCCTACCATTTTTACCATCCTCAACATTACATATAAAGACTTGTGTAGGCTCACTGGTTTTGATAGTAAATAAAATGTCTATATTTGTGTTGTACGCAGGGTGACCCCTGGTTCCTATCACCACCACTGTAAAGAAATTTGAATGTCTACAATCAACCATTTCAGACCAAACCACTTTGAATGACTCTTTAGATCTCAACCATTATGTTATGCATAAATGATGAAAAATCTATGTAATTCCCTTTTAACACAGAAACCATTAATTGTAGTTACAAAAAGCTGCTCACTTGAACTAAAAATTGGAAACAAGACATCGGTTGCATTTTTTTTCATTAGTACTTCTTCTTATTAGGACCACCTTCGGGATATATATTTAAGCAGACGTGTCGCCTATAACAGCGGTTCTGCTCCAGGCTCACCTAACAGGTCTCCTGAGAAGTTGACGGGCAGGATGATGCCCACTGAGAGCACGCCCACCACCACCAGCAGACCAATGATGTGGCGCTGAAAGGAGAGGTAGTGCACTGCGTCCTCGCCACATTTCTCCCTGATCTCATCATCTCTGAGGAGTGAGAGGGAAAGATAGACTTACAGCATATATCAGTATACATCTCACACATACACACCAATGCCAAAAAGCTTTGGTACACAACCCGCTTAGCTTGCACCCAAGCCCACATTCACAAAGACCCAATCAGCAACCTTATAAAATGCTTTAAGAGCTCGCTAAAACGCACAGAGGACTCACTTTATCCTGAAGATGGCCGTTAGCCAGGAGCAGAAACCCTGCAAGAGAGACAGTTCACACTGATGTCCATCGTCCAATCACATTCAAACAATATCAGCTTTAAAAAAGAAGGTGTTTAATAATACTTCACAGGACTACATTGCACCTACATAAGCATGACAACTGACATAAGCCTACAAAAACATTGATAAAGGACTGTTCCTTGTAGGAGAACAGTCAGTTCTCAAACTCAGCGAGAAACGGGCGAGAGTGAAGACCTGAGCACCTTTGACAAGGGCCAAATCGTTACGGCCAGACGTTTGGGTCGGAGCATCACCGAAACGGCGAGGCTTGTGGGGTTCTCCTAAGCCGGGGTTACACTACATGACCTTTACCCCAATTTTAGCCCTCTCAGTCTGGTTGAGTCAGTGCTGGTTGGCTCTTGTCTGCAGATTTTTGGGGCAGTTGGAGTCGACAGTTGGACAGAGAGTCGAGTCGTGTTTGAGTGGCACAGATTTGGATTTTTGTCCTCCTGATCTGAGTTTCAGACCAGTCAGAGTTTCTCAAACATGCTTGATTTTTTCGTCCCGACTCGTGTAATCTAGTGCAAACTGATCAACGACTCAATCTGAACGGATTCCTGCAACAGCCAATGAAAACTGAGAGCGCGAAAGAAGAAAATACAGCAATTAAACAAAGAAAAATGGCGAAAAGTCTCTCACATGTGGAGCGAAGCTTTTTTTATGAGTTTAGTTTGGCTATGTTTACATTACAGGCCTCATTGCTCAAATCCGATCTCTCTGACATGATGGTTCACACTCGTTTAGGTTAGTGATTCAAATCTGTCATTAATGTGACGAACCGGTGTCCTGAAACGACCCTCATGAGCTCATCCTACTCAGTAACGTCACGTGAATGAATCACGTGCATCATCAGCACAAACTAACGAGCAGAACGAGCTTCGCTGAGAAGATCATTAACTCTGATCAGCTCTCAGCTTCATTATTAGAGCGAGACGAAGGAGAAAAAGGTGAGATGAGCAGCTTTTCCACCGTTTACAGGCTTTAACCTCTGTCCGGCGCTGCTGCCATGGTAACGCTGAATGATGGCACAGTGGAAAAAAGCACATGAATTCCGAATCTGAGCGTCACATTAAGGTCACATGGTCACGAATCAGATACATATCAGATCTAGGACCACATATGAAAGTGGCTCAGGTCGGATTTGAAAAGATCACATTTTCATGTCCACACAGCTCTGAAAACATCAGATATTAGGGCAAAAAATTGGATTTGTGCCACTTCAGCCTGGTAATGTGAACGCAGCCTTTAAGGCACAATCGAGTTTTTGTATATTTAAAACTCTAAGAAATACCAGAGATCACATTTTAAAGTCTATTATCCTCACTTAAACATGTTTGCCTGCTGCTTCTTTACTGTGTCAGTGCAAACAGCAGAGAAAACCCCAGCAGCCGCTCCATGTTTGTTTATTTGCATCTCCTAGTAACGGGAGAACGCGAGAGTTCAGCGAGTTCAGCAACAGCTTAAAAGTTGAGTAGAGTGTGTGATCCCCAATATTTCAGTCGCCCAAAAAAATCAGCAAAAATCAGTCAGGTAGTGTGAGACGCCCAGTCTTTTTATAATCTCTCATGTGGTGAACCCCAGGCTTTAGTCAGCAGTGGTCAGTACCTACCAACAGCGGACCGAGAAGGGTGCTGGACCAGCGACAAAGTGTTGGGCACCAAAGGCTCATCGGTGTGTGAGGATGACGAAGTCTATCCTGTCTGAACCAAGAAGGGCTGCTGTGGCACGTCACAAATACGTTTAATGCTGGTTACAGAAGGAATGTGTCACAACACACAGTGCATCACTCACTGCTGTGTATGGGGCTGTGCTGACCAATCAGAGTGCCCATGCTGACCACTGTCGCCTAAAGAATGCGTCTATAATGGGCACCTGGTGCAATGGAAGAATGGTCTAATGACTTAAATCTTGACTGCGCGCATTAATACAGACATCAATTCGACACGTTCCACCTACCTGAACATCGTTTATGACAGACCGCATTCTAGAAAAAGACATTATTGCTTTATGTAGTTATGTCAGTTGTTTTGACAAGCTTATGTAGTGGTCATGTAGCCTTATGAACACTGCCCTACGGTGAGGTGTCACCATTAGTCCCTTAAAGTGCTTTACAAGGTTTTCTTTAGGTTGCAAAGCTGTGCACTAGATCACAAGACCGGCTAACGTAACAGCCCTGCCCCCTGAGGACCGCGGGAGAGGAAAGTCAAACTGCTGGCTGTCAGGGAGGCCAGCTGAGTCATTACGAAATGAGCAGGTGTGTGTGTTTAAGGCCAGCCCAAAGAGCGACACAGAGACGAGGGGTTGTATGCATGTGTGTGTGTTGTGTGTATATATGGAGTAAACGTGTCTGGGTTGGGTAAATCAGGGGCCCACAGGTATAAAAGTCTGCACTGGACACTCAATACAGCCAATACATCTACAGGCCAAAACTAAGAATTAGTGGCCAGAATTATATAAACCTGTTTACAAAATCACAACTTCAGTAAAGTTTGGACTTTTATTATTTAATCCTGCTGACCAGCCTCTCTTATCTTCCCCAACTGGCCCTGTAACCTCTCAGTTATTGAGATTACTGAAGATCACTGCACTTTAACAGCGCTCGTGTGAAAAGCTGTGCTTTCCTTGTTTTCAAAACAAGTTTCTTCCAACAAAGAATGAACTTGAAATGGTCTGTCGTGGAAATTGAAGACATGCTCGACAGAATATTACATCATACTCTACCTTTCTTCTTCTCTTCTTTCTCCTAGTTATGTTTATACTCAGTGTTGTAAACTACCTCATACCACTTAGTGCAATACCTGCTCTCATTTTATTAATTTTATTATTATTATTTTTATTTATTGTTTACTACAAATGTCTGACATCTTCCATTTCATTTTTTATTTTATTAATTGTTTTTTATTTATTTTATCCTTATCTGATCTGCTATTTATTAAGCTACTACACTATTTTAATTTTTAATGGTTTACTGATTTTTTTTTAAACTTTTTTTCTGTTCAATTTTAATACCATGATTATTATTACATAGCATTTGATATGTTTTAACTATCCAACTTCTCAATCCCT
This sequence comes from Colossoma macropomum, assembly GCF_904425465.1. Lineage (NCBI taxonomy): Eukaryota > Metazoa > Chordata > Actinopteri > Characiformes > Serrasalmidae > Colossoma > Colossoma macropomum. Next base: position 2,359,317 of record NW_023494791.1, read on the forward strand.
AATTCTGTATTGGCCCGGCTACATGGTAAATGAGGGTGTCCCTCAATGTAATGAGTTTAAATAAAGGTTGACTGATTAATTGAAATAGATATACATCTATTCCTACTCTCTCATACTTTACAGGAACTTGTGTCTGTTTTTTTATTTCTGCCTAATTTATATCTATATTTTTATTTCTGCCTATTTTTTATGTGCAATTATGTGTCTTGCTACTGTAACACCGCAATAAAGCTCTATCTATTTACTCAACGCTGAACTTTCTAATTTATTAGAATTTACTGGCAGTAAAGCCCGATTCTAATAACTCAGCCATCAACCACAGTCATATCACATATCTCTGGATCACAGGACCGGCTTACGCAATGGGACCTGCTCCCTGCGGACCGTGGGAGAGGACAAGTCAAACTGTTGGCAGTCAGAGAGGCCATGAAGTTGGCTTTTGCGATGGTAACGCTAACATTACAGATCTGACTAAATCTTTTGATGCAATTAGTCCCGAGTTTAACTAAACAGACTCTGGATCTCATGCATGAGGGTGAAATGTGTGAAATTTCAACTGGTGTTTTGTTCAAAAGGAAAAACTGAAAAGTCTCCAATATAATTGGCCACTCAGGCAACAGGCTCCGCATTTTTAGTGACCAAAAGGTGAAATGCTGTGACTATGGTCACCAGGTAATAGACAGTGCCGACCCCTGGGGTAAATCATTCCCTCTTGACATAACAGGACTCAGGAAATACTTACGCTGTCTCTTTGGTCGAAGTCGACAGAGCTGGAGACCGAGGTCAGGCGCTCGTAGCGGGCATCGACCGGCGTCTGCATGGCTGAGGCCACACTGCGCACACACACAGTCCAAACAAACCGGTTTACTCAGCAGGCTTTGAAAGATATGCACAGTCATCAAACGGCATTTCATTCTGAAGAGGCTTGGTGTAACAGGTGTAGCTAGTAAACATTCTAGTGTAGTTTCCAGCCCCAGTAGTACATGTGATCTTTATGGCAGTGACCATCTCAACTTACCTCAAACGCAGGTCAGTCAAGACATATTTGGTGTTTGAAGTTTGTTTGCTTGGAGGATAAAGAAGCTAATATGGAGAACAACTAACTAGGGCAGCTCAATAAATCCCATGATAAACACAGGGCTAATGGCTCGCCAAGGATTGCTCACAATGACCATCACAGTGTAGATCTAATCACCTCACATGCAGCACCAAACTGACATAATAATAATGGACAGAAGGCACCAACACATGCTTCTCTGCACTGGGGTGGAACCATCATCTTCTAAGTGGAAAGTATGTGGAAAACTGCATGGATTATTCTCAATTCCAGTGTTTAAAATGAGTGATGTAGCTATGGCTACTGTCAACACACCTGCATCACTATAAAGACCTTTTCAAGAAATTAAATATATAGCTATCACATAAAATACAAGTTTTATACAAGGAAATAAAAATACTCATTTTTGTAGCCCTTACAGAAAAAGCTGTTCAGTTATTGCCGACTGTTTTTCAGCTTTACAATCCACCAAAATGTGCTTGCAGTCATGATTTAAACAGCTACTAATATTTCGTTATTTTTATTTGGCGCAACTGTGAATGGTGATTATCTATTTTTAGCTATTTGCTTAAAGGAAATGATATTTAATATATGTGCGGTATTGTGAAATAACATCACGGCTGTGATTTGGTCGCCGTAGATCATCACAGCCGTGATGTTATTGGTGATAACACACTCCTCGAGTGTTCTATTGCTTTAATATAACAGTTAAATAAATAAAGTAATAAATTAATAAACTGGGCCGTGAACGCGGCGTTTAATATGTTTTAATGTTCACAGTTCCTTCACCAAATTATAGTTCCTTAACGAGCAGCTTGTTGCTACGTCAGAGTAACGAGCTCCGCCCACTCGCTGCTCAGCCGGCAGTTCGTTCTCCAGCTCCACACAGACCAACTGACAGTTTGGGAATTTAGTGTCGTCTCATCTTCAGAGTCTGACCAAATCGGCTGTCGGTCAAATGTGACCTTAAAAGTGTCCATTTTCTGTTTGTGGCAAAGTAAGAAGTAAAAACGTTCAAATGTCTTGAGCGTCTTCTACAGCGGTCAAAGTCGTTGCTTAGCAACGGCGTCTCAGCGGAGTGATACAGTGTTTGTGAAAACCTGTGATGTTGTGGAGAAATAACAGCACAGTTAGAACGCCTCTCAACCAATCAGCTCGCGTGGCCGGGACTAACTGTTGCGTATTTTAATCATAACTGACCGCCATATCCAACAGCTTTATCAAACGCTGAATTGTATGTCCATTTTATTGGAGCTGGGCAATGTGACAAGATATCATCATCGTGATACATTATGTCACAACACAATGTGCTTTTCTGAACATATTGTGTACATCATCTGTACATGTAGAACACTGACCAACTGCATGTTTTATTATTATAAAGAGAGCAAAATTAGTCCCGTTTAACCAGGTTTACTGCAGCACAGTACGGCAAACACTGAACAAAAATCTGTTTTTTCTCCATCGTTTAGTGTGAGGAGGTCAGGACGGCCGTCTTAACTCAGTCTTTTTCTCGTCTTGATGCTACAACAAAATCGACCAGGTTTAATATTATTGTAAGTTTCATGTCTTGGCTCACGCAAATACTGACGTGAAAGGGGCGCGAGAGAGGTCAGCATGCATGATGCTAAGTGGCAGTCGTACGTTTCCATTACTTGTACCAGCTATATTAGTCTTATAGCTCCAGAAAGCAAAGTTCTAACACCAAGCATGTCTTTGCTGATGGACTACGTTTGGGTTAAGGGGAAAACTGTGTGAATTTAATGTTTGCATGAACCAAGGCTTAACTTGAGCTCACTTAGCTGGCTAGGACATCCACCACTCAGGCTACCACCCATCTTTATTAACCTCTCAACTCTCCTGTTCTGTTCATCATCAACTACACAGGAGGCTAAACTCGAGTTTTTCACCACGTCAAAATGTTTCATGCTTTCACTGATTGAGAAAGCACACACACACACACACACACAGTTAGGGTCCACGTCACAGAAGAAAGACAGCCTCCACTAAGCCTAGAGAGAAAAGGGACACGCAAAAGAGAGAGGAATAAAAGTTTAGTGCAGATTAGAGTCAGACTGAAGGAAGAGGAACCGTTCAGCAGACATGGAGTCAATGCTCTGCTGGACGGTGAACAAAGAACCGAAGAACGTCTATTTGAATGAAGCACTCAGGACCTACTGGGTTTACAGTAAGTGCACAGTGACGGCGCCCATTTAATAAGGGTTTGTATACGAATGTCAAACCCTTCCTATTTTCAGCATATTGAGGACTAAATCAATCACAGACACGAATAAACACTACACACCTAAAGATGGTTCTTTAAGGGTTCTTCAGTACAGACAATGGTTTATAGAACCAGGAACACTCAAAGAACCATTTGCATGCTTTGCATCGCGAAAGTGTTATTCAGTTTGATGGAGAACGTGCTGTAGATGGTTCTATATGGAACCTTTTTGAAAAGAGTTCTACATAGCACCAAAAAGGGTTCTTCTATTGTATACAAGCTTGACAACATAACAGTAGCAAAACCCTTTCTGGTGCAATATAGAACCATCTGCAGCACATTCACTATCAATCTAAACAACCCTTTCACAATGCAAAGAACGCTTTATTCATGCAAAGGGTTTTTTGAGTGTTCCTGGTTCTATATAGAACCATTTTCTTTGCTAAAGACCCCTTAAAGAACCATCTTTTTTTACGAGTGTAGATTCCAGTGAAACTACTTCAAGGCTCTGTTGTCTAAACTACTTTGTCCTCGTCCACACGTATCGGGATATTTCTAAAACAGTTAAAAACATAAAAGAAATGCACATCAACTGAATGAAGTGTGGTGGATTTGGGTTGGAGGTGAAACCGGCAGGAAGGAAGATCTCCAGAAGGAGTTTTGGTGACCACTGCTCTTTTATCAGTGGTCAGTTTCTGTCCCAAAAAAATGCTTATTGCCGTAAATAAATCAGAGCAGACTGCACCGACCAATAGCTCAGAGCGGTGGCTGCTGAGTTCAGCATGTGCTCAGGTATAAAGTTTTGAGCAACTTAAAAATGTTCATTACTCCCCCGTTCACTGACAGGACGCCACCAAAGAGACAGTTTTTAAGCTGATAGTTACCAAATAGTTCGAAAAACTTGCTAGTTAAAAACATATCACCTGATCAGGGTTGCCAGATTGGACAATGCAATAATATTGGATCTTTGTAATAGCGCATAACGATAATAATAATAATAATAACGACAACAACAGATTACATTAATTGTAATAATTAATACTAATAGTTAGCGATAAGAAAAAGAACTTCTGAATAAAATAATAATAATAATGATGACAAAAGCAATAATAAGACAAACAGTATTGTTTCCCATTTGCTTACAAAAGTGAAACATGTCGAGCTTTTCTTTTTATTTTATTTTTTATTAAAGTATTTTTCTAAGCTTTATGGCTTAAATATAGCTTAAATGTCTTGAGCCAAGACAGCAGAGCAGCAGCAAAATTTCATGTCAATTTAACAACACAACACTAACATTCGTGTAACAATTTGAGGACGGCCTACGACGTCCCTACAGTACACATCTGTACAGTTTCGTCCAAAGCGTTTCTGATTTTGAGCTGTATAAGCATGATTTTTGCCATTTAAGCTCCACCCCTTTTTGGGTGGTGCCCGGACGCTACACAGTATTTAAATTCCAACATTTTTAACAATTTCTTTTGTTAAAAAAATCTTCTGACAGATTAGTGTGAAAAACCATTGGCTAAGAAATTTGCATAATTTATGCAAAACGTGCAAGTTATCTTAAAATCAAGAGGGCGGAGCTACTTTTTTTTTCTTTGTAGAGTATAAGCAGAATTTTGTCGCTATGACACACAGTTCAGAAGATTTTAAAAAAGCTCCGCCCTGTAGAGCCCATGTGTCAAACACAAGGACAATCCTATTAAGCCCACAAAATAATAATAATAATATTCTATTAATATTAGCCCATTTCACCATGAGCTACACTACAGTTCCCAGCATGCACCGCAATGTAATGTGGGCTCCCACCCCCTCCCCAATAACGCTCTATGGGACAGCACCAAAAAAACAGGTTTAACGGTGATCTACAGCTAATGTAGTGTATTGTTTTATATAAAATAATTTGTTTTTAATTAAAATGATTTTTGAATAAAACAAAAAGCAAAAAATCACCTAAAGGACTCTCAGACTGTGAGAAACAAGATTCTCTGGTCTGATGAAACCAAGATTTTACTTTTTGGCCTCAATTCTAAGCGAGGACACCAGGCACTGCTCATCACCTGCCCAATACCATCCCTACAGTGAAGCATGGTGGTGGCAGCATCATGCTGTGGGGTTGTTTTCCAGCAGCTGGGACAGGGAGACTGGTCAGGGTTGAGGGAAAGCTCAATGGAGCAAAGTACAGAGATATTCTTATTGAAAACCTGATCCAGAGCGCTCGGGACAATGACCACCAAGACAATGACCCTAAGCACACAGCCAAGACAGCACAGGAGTGGCTTAGGGACAACTCTGTGAGTGTCCTTGAGTGGCCCAGCCAGAGCCCTGACATAATTTTTGAATTGTTCAAGTATTCAATGCCTATTTTTTGCCGTTGTCATTTTGGCGTATTTTGAATAAACTATGGCCAGTTCATGGAAAAACATTAAGTATAAAGTAAAATTAAACACAGCCGGCCCTTTTAGTGGTTGGGTTTGACACCCCTGCTGTTGTTGGACAGCTCTATTGTGTTGTTCGGATAATAAAACATGGAAAAAAATAAAAACACGTTTTGAGAAACATCCATATACGTGTGGACCTGGTCTAAGTCAACCACGCAGAGCTTTACCTCTCCCTATGAGCATCCTGCCTCTGAGAGGCACATGGTTCAAGAGCCAAGTCCAGAAAATGCATGCTGGGCAATCAAGTGAACATACTGGTTATAGGTTAAACAACACATGCAGAGGAGATCAGCCCACAACTACATTTAAGAAGCTGAGAAGAAGCCCTCCACCAACTGGAACTGACGTACAGACGGAACAGGAGAAGGTGAGAACGTGTGATTAAGAGGAATGTGTCGACAGAGACATGTTAAAAGGATTCACGCCACCCGAGAGAGCGAGAGAGGGCAAGAGAAACAAGAGAAGGTTAATTCAATAGGTGGAAGTGGAGCAGGAACTCCAAGGAACCGACGGACGTAAAACAAGACATACTATTCCAGTTCGTCCAGGCGCCGGTATCGCTGATCCTGCCTTGAGGGGAGAAAAAAGAAGAAGAAGAGAGGGAGGGGTCATGACGAGCTCAAATGCCTGAGGTTCAAGCCTGCTGAGCTCAGAGAAACACAACCTTCAACTGATTTCAGAAGCAGTCATTCTGAAATAGAGGAATGATGTGTCATTTCTGATCACACTGCCTTCGGTTTAAATCACACTGACAATTTTAGTTTCAGTACTGTGAGTTAAAGCAGTTTGAATGCTACTCACATTGGATGTAAATGATGATAATTCAGTTTTTCTCAGTAATAACAATAAGCTTAGGGTATAAATTATAGCATTTCCTAGTTTACAGTGAAATAGGGAACGCATGCAGCCTATCAAACAGCATCTAGGATTAAGGTAAAGAGAAGACAACAGCCAATCAGGCCACATATTACTGAAGAGAACACTTGGTTAGTGAAATCAAACCATCAAACAACAACGACAGCATCAACAACAACGACAGCATCAACATCAACTTAGTAGAGGTGGCGTAGTGATGAAGGATTGTGGTGGGTAAAGACAAACCTAAAAGTGAAAACAGAGATGAAGTTGTTAGACATGCTTAATATTGTGTATATATATATATATATATATATATATATATATATATATATATATATATATATATATATTCGAGTATGCTAAACTCACCATATCTCACCAAATATATATATATGGTGCTGCTGTTAGAACAAAAACTTTTCTGTTTTGGACATAATTTGAAAATACCTGTTGCTCTTTACATTTTATCTAAATTTCATGATGAATGGACCAAAAGAAACGGCCGAAACTGACTACGAAAAAACTCTGGTTCCATTGACTTACATTAAAAGTAGAGTATGTTTTTTCCTTCTCCTGTAAAGTTACCATTTTGGAGATATGAAGTTTTGTTCCGACAGCAGCGATTAAAAAAATAAATAAATATATGTGTGTGCTTGTATATACTGACAAAAACCAGCCGATGTCAGAATACCTTGAGCAGCGAACTTTAGTTTCCTCAGTACGAGTGGCAATGTGCCCTTTTCACTTGCTATTCTGGAAAGAAGTCTAGCCATTCACTCACAACAGCACAAATCAGCGCAGCAGGAGAGTTAGCAAGCCACACATCCTCTCTCCTTTTCATCCCTGTTTTTGTTGACTGTTAAGGCACATTCTGAAGCTGTTGCTTGCTTAGGGTTGAATGTAAAGGCCCGGTAAATCAGTCATGTCCTCAAAACAGTGGGCCTCATTCACCAACCATTCTTAAGAAGAAGTTTCTTCTTAAAACCCACTTTTTATCAGGACCTTTCTCAAGGACACACTTAAGAGCAAACTTAGGAAGATATTGGAGAATGAGGCCTATTGATATGCATTTAACTTTCACTTACTTATGTGATATTCTATATTGATTAATAACTTTGAATATTACAGCAGAATTCCTTAGATGGGTTGTATTCAGACATAAATAATGCATATTGTAAATTTTCCTGCTGTTCTCTCTTTTATAGTAAGAAGCAGCGCCTAACGGACACACATTTATACTGTTTTATTTATATACGAAGCATTCTCAAAGACTTCTTTTTATCGTTTTAACTGGAATATATGTATACATACGTGTGTGTGCATACACACATATATATTTATATATACACAAACACACGCAAAAGTTGGTCAAATGACGTTTTGTGGACTTTCTAATTGAAAATAAGTTAACAGAACCTCAACACACGTCTGCACATTCAATGTACAATTATTATTTATTCGCCAAATTTGACATACTGGAGAAAAAAAACCAAATATTTTATGCTTTATTTTTCCAAATATGCTAAACACACAAAATAAATGGAAACTGCGCACTAACATCTGCAGAAAGTGTCAAATTTAAGTATGTTCTCTGTAGATGACGTCTTAACTTATTTGCATTTAGAAAGTCAACTTAACATAATTTGACTTCAAACTTTTGCATGCGACTCTATAAAAACACACAGTACTGCAAACATCTTAGACAGCTTGGCTCATCGTCTGAAACTATTTGGCATTAAACCTGTCTGTGCTTGTAAAAGCACATTATCATTAGAATGAATGCAAATTAACATAAATAAAGCAAAAGGTAACAAGAATTTCTTGTTTTCAAAAAAATAGTTGGTATCTTGTGAGCTGGTCTGAGGAACAGAAATTTCTGGCTCCAGATTTCTCCAGACATCATATGTTTTCATTAAATTTTGCGCACTTAGTTTGAAAAGTATTGATTATGCAAAGCAGGTACTGGATGAAAACTAGAAATAACACTGGGCTTTTCCTAGGAAAGGTTTGGAAATGGTTAAACGAACAAACTGACATACAAAACACAAAAAAAATCCTAAATATTAATAATATTATTCGCATTTAGTGTAATAATAGTTCTCTAAGCAAATAAATAAAGAATGATCACATAAATAGCTTTTAAAAATCAAATGTTCCTCTAGTGCCCAACACCTCTGCACAATATTGTTTGTTTTTTGGCCATATTGCTCAGCACAAAGGGGTAATCTAAGGTCCTTCGGAGGTTCAGGTCTAATCTGACCTTCTGGCCCCGCTGGAGGAGGATGTGCAAAACAGATCAATAATGGCCAGGCAAGTAAACAAGATATGAAACCCAGCTGAGTCAGTCGCAGTAGACGTGACGTAGAAGTCAGGTGATGATCTGAGTGGGAGGAAGGGCTCCGTCACGCTGGAACCAGAACGGAGAGCAGCAGAGCTTCTGACGGCGAGTCAGCCAGCAGTGAGGGCCGCCAGGAAAACCCCACATAAAACATTCAAAATTTAATGTAGGATAGATCAGATAATTGGATGGAACCATTTACTGTATTGATTGGGCAGTCAGTCACTCTGACTCCATAAAATTTAATAAGGTAAAACATCAACAAGCTGGCTGCACTACGACTGCTGATCTGTACCGGAAAATACAGCGATGAGGTTTTCAGACGTCTTTATTTTTATTATTTAATATATTTACAATTTATATATCCACTTAAAATTTACACATATAATGATTCTTATTTGCTAAATGTGCTTAAAATAGTGCAGATCTGACCAGCTTTAAGGACATCTGAACTACTCTGCGTCTAATACACAAAATTTCGTATGATGTGGAGACCAGTGAAGATTTTCACGTAGCTACAGTGTGAGAAATCAAGCCCCGCCTACCTGATCCTGATTTACATATCATTTACATGAAGCACACCCTAATTCGTGCATATGTTTTCATAGGGACCCAATAAAACAATGGCATTCAGTGGCTCCTGAGCCAAAATCTGGGCTTGTAGGCGGAGTCTGAGACTGCACTGCTCCCCCTACTGACCAAACTTCATAGTGTTAAAATTACAAAGACTCAATGTAAAAAACACAATGTAAAATAAACAAAACGTCTTTGGGTTTTTCTAAAACGGTACAATGATGTGATTGTGTAGTGTGATTATTTTTTTAAATTATCATATTTAAAACTGTATTATTGCAGTGTATGACACTAGCTGTGTTTTGTATTGTTTATTTTGTGGGCGGAGTCAGTAGTATAAAACAAAAGCACAGTGTGATCTGTCTTTAAATGTAACAGGGTTTATTTGTTTATATCAATGTGCATGTAAATAAGTACATACACTTTTGTACTGGACTGCCATGTGCATAAAAGATTATTATTATTATTATTATTATTATTATTTTTACATTCTTATTCTTATTACTGGTGTCATAGATGATAATAGTTTTAGTTAGTTAACCACAAATCAGGCATTTTTCATGCTTGTTTCCTATTCGAGCTGTTATCTTTTCATTTCTCTTAAATCTTTTTGTCCTGTTGATTTTAATTTATTTTAGGTGATAAACTTAATTTAAACTTTTTGAATCCCTGTGTAATTTGCTCAGCTACACTGTAAATGAGGGTAACCCTTAATGTACTTCTGAGTCGCAGTAAAGATTATTAATTGATTGATTGATTTATGTATAATTTCATATGCTTCCCCTATCCATTTAGCTTTTTTTCCAAATCTCTGTTTATACTTATGAACACACAGGTTTTTTTTGTCTATACTAACAAATACAACCTCAAAAGATATTATGTGTGTGAATTTGATTGGATACATGCCCTGGAAGTATATTAAAGAACAAAAAACAAACGTGCCTGAGTCCTGAAAACATCCCTCACTGCATTCAGGACAAATGATTTAACCCACAGTCTTTCATTTTGTTGTAAACACACTGACAATCACAGTATGATTTGTCTGCACAGCAGCTGATCGAGTGTGTCCAGCTGAACAAATGTGGTCCAGATGTGTCTGTACAGAGCGTCCAGTGAGAGAACGTGACTCAGCACTGCAATGATGAGTTTCTAAGAGGGCTTTCGAAAGTGGGACGGCAATCAGCATTAGACTTTTGAAGCACATGTTCAACAGAAATGCTCTGATTTTGGCACTGAGGGCGTGAAATTCATTCAGATTTAGTGAGACTCGTGTTTATTACCTGTCTGCGTCTGAGACCAGCGCCAGACGCCCATAATCCCACGCAACTTTCCTCAAGAAAGAGAACACAAAGAGCAGAACCTGGAGAAAGACAAGCACCACACACAAGTTTATTAAAATATAATAAAAGAAGATTATAAGTACAAATAACATGATATAAATAAAATTAACTTATTAACTTATTAGGCTGAGGGGCAACACTGTTAAAATGAATTAAATTACAAAAGAAAAAAGAATTAAGCAGACTTAACTATAATCCACTGCACTTATTGCAGATATTAGACAAGATAAGGTGATTAACTAGAGGATTATATTGAAATTTGAGAAGCACAGAATCTTGCAGATTCCTTCCTTGCAACATAATGTAAAAGTAAATTGTTAAGGCTGAGTAGCGCTCAACACTCTAAAAACATGTTAAGGTCATAATTTATTTATATTTTTAAAATAAAACAATAAGTTATTTTAATAATTACAACTTCTTGAGCCTCAATTTAGCAATATTGGTTTTTAAATCAATTATCTAGAATTCCAAGCACCTCAGAAAAGCTCATCCTCACAGTCATGTGTGAAGGCTGAGGACATATTTTGAAGAAAAAACGTTTTTCTGCAATTTTAACAGCAATAATCTATACATGACTATGAAATATATGATTTAAATGACAAAGAAAACAAATGACAAGTAAATATTATCAAATATATAATGAAAGTCCCCAGGAGTCGTGTCACTGGTGTTACTGCACAACAAAAAATCTCTTATTTTGAAATAAAAGTCACACTGATGACATCACTCGACTTCCTTTTACCTGTTTTCTGAGGATCTATGAAGAAAAGCTCATGGTGAGTCCACTGTGTCTCTCAGTTATCAGAGATTTTCTCATTTAGCTCATGATTTCATATGAAGCTTTTAGCTGAAGTCACTGGTGTGACCGACTTTATTCTGAGGTAATTGTGAGAAAATAGAATACAAATGGATTAAATTTCATATTTTAGTGGATATTCCATGATTGACAACATGTGGTTTGATGTTCTGTAGCAGCCATTTAGTAAAATGCATTGTTCATTAAAAATGTGTTCCTTTATTATGTGGAACACCAATGAGGATCAGTAACACCAGTGACTCCTATGGAGAGACAGAAAAGTGGACGTTTCTGTGGAATGACCCGTTTATAGTTCAAGATATAACAAAAAATGAAAATATGATTGAAAATAGTTGGATAACGTTACTGGGATCAAAAAAGATTGTGAGAAATCCAATTAAACGTCTAAATATCATGGATGTGTTTTATATTGTTATAATATAATCTTTTTAAAAAGGTTCTATACAGCACCAAAAAGGGTTCTTCTAGTGTTACACATTATTAGTAAAAAGGGTTCTATATAGAAACAAAAAAGGGTTCTTTGACATGTAACAACAGTTGAACCCTTTTTGGTGCTATACAGAACCCTTTTCAAAATGGTTCTATTTAAACCATCGACAGCACATTCTCCTCCAATCTGAAGAACCATTTTACCAAGCAAAGAACCCTTTAATCAAGCAAAGGGTTCTTTGCGTATTCACGGCTCAATATATAGCCATTATCTTTACTAAAAAAGCCTTGAAGAACCCTCTTTTTTAAGAGAGCAGGCTTGAGATCATAACAATAGAAGAACGCTTTTTGGTGCTATATAGAACCATTTTCAAAAAGGTTCTATACAAAACCATCCACAGGACATTCTCCATCAATCTGAGGAACCGTTTAGCAATGCAAAGAACCCTTTAATCCTGACTCTTTGAGTGTTTATGGTTCTGTATGGTATATTATAAAAAAATATATATATCTGTATATTTCTTTACTGAAGAACCCTTGAAGAACCATCAGTTTTAAGAGCGTACAGCTAATGCTATGGGTCGCTGTTTATTTCCTTGTTGCGTTGTAATAATGTAAGTAAAATAGAAGTAGAAATGTCCACAACGTACCAGAAAACCCATAAAGTCCAGAGCGAGGACGGTAGGCACACCCCCGAAGGGCAGGCCCTGCAGCACGGTGCTGCGGATGCGGGCCGAGTAACACCAGTCCTTAGAGCTGTTCAAGGCGGAACAGTTATCCTGCTCAGTGCAGGACTGAGCCCCGCCAAAGAAACCCATCATCAGCAACACGACCACCTCCAACATCACACGCTGCACCCTCACCACTGCTGCATCCTGTACTCCCACACCACCTACAGAGAGAGAGAGAGAGAGAGAGAGAGAGAGAGCGCAAAATAGAAGGAGAGAGAGTGAGAGACAGAGAGAGAGAGACAGAAGGAGAAAGCAAAAGAGAAGGAGAGAGAGAGAGAAAGAGAAGAGGGAGAGAGAGAGAGAGAGAGAGAGAGAGAGAGAGAGAGAGAGACAGTGACAGAGACAGAGAGAAAGCAAAATAGAAGGAGAGAGAGAGGGAGCAAGGGAGCGAGAGAGAGAGAGAGAGAGAGACAGAAAGAGAAAGCAAAAGAAAAGGAGAGAGAGAGAGAGAGAGAGAGAGAGAGATAAAGAGAAGAGGGGAGAGAGAGAGAGACAGAGAGAGACAGAAAGAGAAAGCAAAATAGAAGGAGAGAGAGAGAGACAAAGAGGGCAAAAGAGAAGGAGAGAGAGAGAGAGAGAGAGAGAGGAGAGAGAGAGAGAGAGAAAGCAAAAGAGAAGAGGGAGAGAGAGAGAGAGAGAGAGAGAAGGAGAGAGAGAGAGGGACAGAGAGAAAGTGAAAGAGAAGGAGAGAGAGAGAGAAGGAGAGAGAGAGAAGTGAAAGAGAAGGAGAGAAGGAGAGAGAGGGAGAGAGAAGAGAGAGAGAGAGAGAGAGAGAGAGAGAGAGAGAGAGGGGCAGCAAGGCCATATCATTTACAAATGGGATGCACAATTACATCAGAATCATAATCGGTATTGACAGATATTTGCTTCAAAATGTAATATTGGCATCGGAAAGATGTCAAAATTTGACCAATATTTTCAATATATTCATCCAATATTTCGCTGCAACCTCGTATCTCCAAAATGGTAACTTTACAGGAGAAGGAAAAAACATACTTTACTTTTAATCTAAGTCAATGGAACCAGACTTTTTTCCAAGTCATTCTGGGTCGTTTCCTTTAAACCATCCTTCATGAAATTTACACACAATGTAAAGGCCAACAGGCATTTTCAAACCATGTCAAAAACTGAAAAATGGCAAAAATGGAGATACGAGGTTTTGTTCCGACAGCAGCGATTTGATGACTGATTAGATATTTACTGTAAGAGCAGTATTTTTAGGTGATGCTGGGTGGATACAGCAAAAAACCTGCATTTTAATTAATTTACTGCATTTGTAACCCGACAGAAATAAATATTATATTCCTCTCTAACGCTAATCCGTCATGTGTTTATTTACACGTCATCAGTGTTTATGTGTCTGCATCAGCAGTTATGCAAAAGTTTGAACAACCACAGTCAAATCACGTTTTGTTTATTTTCTTTTCTTTTTTTTTGGGATTTTTTCCCCACAATTGTCTCTCGAATTTAGTCGTATCCAATTCCACCCACTAGTCAGGACTCCCCCAGTCACAACACCACCATCGCTAGGAGGGCGAAGGCTAGCACAGGCTTCCTCCGAGACCAGTGAAGCGCCGCTAAAGCAACGTCATTGGACAGCCGAGCGCACTCGGAGAAAAGCGCCAAGATCTGTTACGTCAGCTAACAGACGCCTGCGCTGACTAGTATTGCGCTGAGTGATGGGGAAGGGGCATCCTGCCCACCCAGAGGGCTAGGAGCATCACCAGAGCATCACCAGAGCATCACCAGAGATCCAACTCACGATCTCCTGATGAGAGGACATACGACATACGCATACGGTTTCCTCCGGGTTCTCCGGTTTTCTTCCACAGTCTAAAGACATGCAGACAGGCTAACTGGAGTGACCCTAGGTGTGTGTGTGTGTGAATGTACATGTCTGTGTCAGCCCTGAGATGGACTGGTGACCTGTTCTGGGTGTTTCCTGCCTTCCGCCCAATGACCGCTGGGATAGGCTCCAGTTCCCCCCCCCGCAACCCAGAAAGATAAGTGTATGAACATTACGCTCATTGTCCATTTTATCAGCTCCACTTACTATATAGGTGCACTTTGTAGTTCTACAGTTACAGACTGTAGTCCATCTGTTTCTCTGATACTTTGTTAGCCCCCTTTTACCCTGTTCTTCAGTGGTCAGGACCCCCATGGACCCTCACAGAGCAGGTACTATTTGGGTGGTGGATCATTCTCAGCACTGCAGTAACACTGACGTGGTGGTCATGTGTTAGTGTGTGTTGTGCTGGTACGAGTGGATCAGACACAGCAGTGCTGCTGGAGTTTTTAAACACTGTGTCCACTCACTGTCCACTCTATTAGATACTCCTACCTTGTCAGTCCACCTTGTAGATGTAAAGTCAGAGGCAATAGCTCATCTGCTGCAGCACAGTTTGTGTTGGTCGTCCTCTAGTCCTTCATCAGTGGTCACAGGACGCTGCCCACAGGACGCTGTCGGCTGGATATTTTTGGTTGGTGGGCTATTCTCAGTCCAGCAGTGACACTGAGGTGTTTAAAAACTCCAGCAGCACTGCTGTGTCTGATCCACTCAGACCAGCGCAACACACACTAACACACCACCACCACGTCAGTGTTACTGCAGTGCTGAGAATGATCCACCACCCAAATAGTACCTGCTCTGTGAGGGTCCATGGGGGTCCTGACCACTGAAGAACAGGGTAAAAGGGGGCTAACAAAGTATCAGAGAAACAGATGGACTACAGTCTGTAACTGTAGAACTACAAAGTGTACCTATATAGTAAGTGGAGCTGATAAAATGGACAATGAGCGCAGAAACAAGGAGGTGGTCAGAATGTTATGCCTGACTGGTGTATATTGCTGTGTCGCTGCCGTCCATTGTGGAGATACGAGGTTTTCTTCTGAAACAGATATCAGCACCAGCAGCAAATATTGTCTATGAAGGAGGGCATGAGGTGCTTCAAAAACTAAACAAATATAATTAGGATGTAAAACACTGTACACACAGCTCTGTTGACAGAAAAAACAAACCTGCCGTGTGGATTCTCTTCTTAGCATAGGAAAACAAGAACCACCCTGCAAAACACGAGACAGGAAAGACTGGTTCTGGCAACACGTGACGGACTGAACCAGAGGGACTAGAGAACCGCACAGCGAGGCCAAGAAAGTAAGAGAGGAACCCAGAACACCAACTGGGTCAGAGAGCAGAAGAGCAAGACACAGCCAAGAACCCGGAGAGGGAGGCATGTGTTTCTCGCTCGCTCACTGACTCACTCACCAACAAACACACACACTTCCCGGATTGGACAACAGTGCCTCTCAGGTGTGACTCAGGAATTATGTAACAGCACGAAAAACAAAGTTGGCGACAGCTGAGAACCGATCCTACTAGGGACGGCAAATATTTCCGTTGTGGATTTTCGTTTACGTTGTCAGAGTGATGTTCGACTTAGAGTGAGTAACGCCTACACCTGAAGAGCAGTTCACTCGCAGCGCCCTACCGACACGAGCAGACAGCGAAAGAAAAAGGACAATTATGGCTAAAGCCGTTTCAGACCACTTCCTATTTCTACTGTTATATAAAAATATGCAAAACTTTAGGGGGCGCCCATGAGCGAGTCTTTGATGAAAAGAGCTGAATGGCTAAAAATATGAAGTGAAACTTAATAACACACACACACACACGCGCGCGCACACCATCTAAACTGCTTATCTTTCTGGGTCGCGGTGGGGTGCTGGAGCCTATCCCAGCGGTCACTGGGCGGAAGACAGGATTGGAAAGTACAATGAAGTAAAAAAACCCTAAGAAAACCAGCATCTTTCCATTTTTCTATAGCAAACAGGGTCTGGGCAGCAGGACGATTACAGTACCGCTACTGAGCGTCGACTGGTCAGCATTACCACTACTAAGCATCGATTGGTCAGCATTGCCGCTACTGAGCGCCGACTGGGCATCATTACCACTACTAAGCTCCGACTGATCGGCATTACCGCTACTGAGCGCCGACCGGTCGGCATTATGGCTAATGTGCCCCGACTGGTCGGCATTGCCGCTACTGAGCGCCGACTGGTCAGCATTACCGCTACTAAGCATCGACTGGTCAGCATTACCGTTACTGAGCATCGACTGGTCAGCATTACGGCTAATGTGCGCCGACTGGTCGGCATTATGGCTACTGAGTGCTGACTGGTCGGCATTATGGCTTCTGAGTGCTGACTGGTCGGCATTATGGCTACTGTGCCCCGACTGGTCGGCATTGCCGCTACTGAGCGTCGACTGGTCAGCATTATGGCTACTGAGCGCCGACTGCTTGGCATTACGGCTACTGAGCGCCGATTGGTCGGCATTATGGCTATGTGCCCTCGACTGGTCGGCATTGCTGCTACTGAGCGCCGACTGGTCAGCATTACGGCTACTGAGCACCGACTGCTCAGCATTACGGCTACTGAGTGTCGATTGGTCGGCATTACGGCTACTAAGCGCCGTCTGCTCAGCATTACGACTACTAAGCGCCTACTGGTCGGCATTACGGCTACTGAGCGCAGACTGGTCGGCATTACGGCTACTGAGTGCTGACTGGTCGGCATTACAGCTACTAAGCGACATCTGCTCAGCATTACGACTACTAAGCGCCTACTGGTCGGCATTACGGCTACTGAGCGCCGACTGGTCGGCATTACAGCTACTAAGCGACATCTGCTCAGCATTACGACTACTAAGCGCCTACTGGTCGGCATTACGGCTACTGAGCGCCGACTGGTCGGCATTACAGCTACTAAGCGCCGACTGGTCGGCATTACGGCTACTAAGCGTCGACTGGTCGGCATTACGGCTACTGAGCGTCGACTGGTCGGCATTACAGCTACTAAGCGTCGTCTGGTCAGCATTACGGCTACTAAGCGCCTACTGGTCGGCATTACAGCTACTAAGCGCCGACTGGTCGGCATTACAGCTACTAAGCGACGTCTGCTCAGCATTACGGCTACTGAGCGCCGACTGGTCGGCATTACAGCTACTGAGCGCCGACTGGTCGGCATTACAGCTACTAAGCGACGTCTGCTCAGCATTACGGCTACTGAGCGCCGACTGGTCGGCATTACGGCTACTGAGAACCGATTGGTTAACATTACTGCTATATAGCAAAAAGGTTCTATACAGAACCATATACAACCCTCCATCAATCTGCAGAACACTTTCACAATACAAAGAACCCTGTAATCATGCAATACAATACAATAAAGTATTGCATTAAACAAAACTAGCATCTTTCCATTTTTCTACAGTAAACAGGTTCTTTGAGTGTTCACAGTTCTATAAACCATTTTCTTTACTAAAGAACCCTTAAAGAACTATCTTTTTTTAAGAGAGTAGTAATTTAGCTCTTGGTGAACAGAACCTCAGTTTGACAGAACATTTTATTGTTCTAGTTCTCCACATTTACAGGCCACATTTAACCACCAATAGTCGATTAATTCAGATGAACAATCGAATATCAGAAGATTGTTTTTTTTGCAGTCCTAGATCCTACGCAGAACATAAAGATCCATAAAGAATGGCAGTGCCGCCTCAGGCTATTCACAAACACAGACGTGTTTATGTTCTTCCAAGCACTCGGTGACAACAGGCAACAAGGAGCGCCCAACAATAGACAAACGCAGGGTCAGTCGGTCCAGCTGGTCTTTCCCTGGTCGACTGAGATTTCAGCTCAATACTGTAAACCAGAGCAGCAAAAATTAGCCAAATTTCAAACACATTAACAAAATACAGTGGGGTCCGATATAAATCGTCAGTCTTGCCACAGACAGAGTCAGAAGACCAGGGTCTGCAGAAATTATGGTTTTATTCACAGAGCGCTCTGTCCATCTCTGCCACCACCACCCAGCCAAACAAAGAGTTTATGGACCCAGAGCTTCATAATCTAAGGCCCAGTCCCATTTCTTCATTTTACCCCTACCCCTTGTTTTCGAGTGTCACCCTAACCCCTTGGAGCTGAGTTACAGGGTAGTGGTTGAAATCTTCCCTCTGAAATGGGACCCTCAAATAAAAAGAGCATCACTTCATTAACAGCTACCAGCGCTGCTCTGTAGGCGACCCTGCCAGTCTGCAGTGACAGCAGAGGAGGGTAAAGTTCAGCTCCTCACTGCTGGGCTTTAGTTACATTTAGGGCATCATATGCCTTCAAAGAGGGGGGGCAATTATTTATTATCACCCACCCCTAATTCTTCAGTGATATGAAGCTGAAGTCAGATTTTCACCAGATTATTGGTAGAATTTTGCCGTTCCACCTTAAATGGAGCAGCAGTTCCATTCTGGCACTTCAGACGCCCTGAAAACATCAGATCCAAGTCACATTAGGGCAAAAAATCAGATTTGTGCCATTTCAGCCAGGTAATGTGAACGTAGCCAAAGAGCAAGAGGAAGAAACCCTGGGCGGAACCAAGACTCAGAAGGGGAACCCATCCTCCTCTGGACGACAACGGATAGGAAACAGTGTTAGTTTTACAATACAGACACGGGAAAAACAGACGAAGCAATGGTTATAATGAAATAGACTGAGTCTGCGCAGCAGCAACAGCATCAGAAAGGTGTTATAATAATATATAATAATAATTATATGAATATTATATATATTCATATATATTATTATTATTATAACTGGCATTACATTCAGACATACTGCATACTGAAACTAACCACTGCCCTGAAGGGTTAACTCAAAAAAGATTTGAGCTAAGCTGTCTTACAATTTTAAGTTTACCTAACCTTTTACAGTGCGGCACACAAACAGTCTAGACAGTGAAAAAATATAGTCCAGAAGAATCAAGACTGAGGATTCACAGAGCATAAGAAACCATAAAAGCCTATAATTTCTAAAAATTTCTATAAATAAAACACTGAAATCCACAAGATACTTAATGCAAATTATTATTAATACTAAATTTATTTCAAATCTGGACTGATGACAATGTTCTGTTTAAGAGGAAACTGGCAAAACTACAAAAACCGGTCAAACTTAAATAAATAAAATGTGTAATTTAAATAAAAGACATGATTAGTCGACCAGTTGACTTTTCCTTCTATCAAATTCATTCAAAGTGTAGCACTAAAGTTTCTTAATAACGTCAGTTTTACTCTAATTATTTCAAAAATATGTGATTTTATAGCCTTGGTTTAATTCTACACCAGCCAAAAGGCAGAATCTTGTTTTGGCAGAGCAGCCAGTAAAAGCTTGATGCTCCAGTTCTGCTGTTTGTTGTGTATCAACCCAAAAAGCACAGGGCCAAACAGCGGCTGGGAAGATGTGGGTAGACTGTTTACTGTTTACGGTTTTGTTCACACAGCAGGTAAAAGAGGCCCAAATCTGATCTTTTTCTCCATATGTGACACAGATGTGTGTCTGTGTGTCAGTGTGAACAGATAAACACACACAGTGTATTCGACTCCCAACTTAAATCTGATGTAAACACAGAGCTGGTTGTTTAGAAGGGTCAACAGAGATTGGTCGGCGTTATATGGCGCCCCTCAGTAGGGCTGCACGATAAAACGATAATAATTATCGCGATATAACTTTTCCTCGATAGAGCGATACGACATGTTCGATAAACGTTCAATATAATACACCACTCTCACACTTCCATGTTCAGCGAAAGCCTTGGAGGCGTTTTCTACTGCAAAGAAAGCGACACTACTCCGCCAGGAGAGGGTGCACTTCCGAGTTTTTCTACATGATTAGAGAGGGAGGGGGCCACGAGGAAGATGAGTCTTAGTTATACATTCCCTGTTTGAGTGGAGCGGCCGGCGATCTGCTCTCCTGTGACCGAGTGTGAGTGACGAGGTCAGTGGTGTAACTGAACTGTCCTACAGCGAACTCACCTCTTTACTAACATCCTAACCAGCTTTAGCAGCGTTAAATCACGTCTGCTCCTCACAACTACAGCACTGCTACAGCGCTCAGTCATAATTTAGTATTAGTGCGTTCACAAGCAACAAAGTGAAAGAAAGAAGTGGGTTCATGTAAATTACAGCCCTGATTTAAACGAAAGTAAACTGAGGAAGCTGTGAGGCAGTGGAGAGTGGGAGAGCGCTATCTTTCCAGGCTAGCTGTTTTTAGCAGCTGGCTAACTTGAAGCAGCTCTGTCACTCCACAACACGGAGAACTGATGATACTGTAGATCAAACACGACACAAAATCACCGCTTTCAGTTTAAACGTACCTAAAGGAGGACTCTGTTTGTCTGGTGTTGATATTTTGCGGTTCACCCCTTAAACTACTACGATAGTATAGAGGAATCCAGTCGTCTAGCTGGTGTCTGAATACTGTGATGTCATGTGTAGCGGGGTAGCCGAGCGCTCGGCACCAGCTAAAAATAATCTGTTATCTTTCTTAAATTATGACTATTACAAAATAGCCGTGCTTTTCCAGCTGGTAAAAACAGCTCAGCAGACACTTTCTCCCACTCTCCCATGACAGATCTGTGAAATGTTCCACTGGTTGGTGAGTGTTTGTCGTGTTCTGACCATAAAGGATAGTTTAAAACAGCGATTAACCCCCCAGGAGCAGAAATCAGCCTTCAGACTTGAAAGAAATAATGATTTGACATTTATCGCGATATGTATCGATATCGAACGATATGAATTTTGTTTATCGTGATAACATTTTTGGCCATATCGCCCAGCTCTACCCCTCAGTAGAACAAATAATAAGTCTTTTATTCCTTCTGCTATCAAGCTACTAAATGTGGATAATAGTCTTTCTAAATGATTGTTAAAGCTATTCGTCGTATCTTTGCATTGACTTTATTTACCTACGTATGTGGATTTGGTGTCTCTGACACACACACACACACACACACACACACACACACACATATATATACATACACACACACACACACACACACATATATATACACACACACGTATAACTATAAATATATAGTTGTACGTAGTACTATTACTTTCATGTTCTTCTTAGTTGCATTTTTATTGTCTTTTCTCTTTTTATTTACACTTTCATCCTGTACTTTTTAATTGTATTTATTAATATACCCATTTACTGCTATTTACTGTTTGATCATAACTTTTTTTTTTATTCTTGATTATCTTTTCTTCCTCTGTTGTTTTTACTGTGAAGCACTTCGAGCTGCATTTTTAATGTATGAAAGGCGCTAAAAGTAAACATTATTATTATTTTTGGGATTAATAAAGTACTCTGAACTCTGAACTCTGAACTGAACGTATCCGATATGCGGCAATGCGACTCAGTCTGAACAGCCAGATAGAATTCATGCGACTTTTACGTCAATCCAACTCGACATTCTTCATAATTTCATGCTGCTGAGACTCATAAACATTTTGGCTGATGTTTCTGTAGCAAAAATCAGAACAAACTCATCCAAAACCCTCCGTGTTCAAAGAGATTTCTAAAGAAGTGTCCGAACGCGGCCGCAGGAGAACGAGGCTGCAGCGTCAAAGAACAGTTAAAAGTCTGAAAGCGAAGTTTAAAGAATCCGAGGACGCGAACCAAAGAAGTGACCATGCCCTTTTTACGGCTCCAACACATTCTGGGTGATGAGCCCAGCTGTCAGTCAGTGAAGCTTCATGACGGCTCCTGTGATGCTGGTGAAGATGAAGCTGATCCTCCGGGAGCGTCTGGCGTTCGTTGGCGGTCGTGTTTGTTGACCTCTGGATGAGCCGTGAAGCAGCGTGACGCTCTGTTCTTTAGTGCATGTGGGTCAGTTTAGGAGCTGATCTGTTCAGACTGATGATACAGATCACATTTAAAAGATGATCTGAACAGCCAAACAAAAAAATCTGGTAAGAAAATCAGATTTGGGCCACTTTTACCTGCTGTGTGAACGTAGCCTGATTGTAAGAGCTGTAAAATTATGGGTCCAACTGGAGCTACGTCTACAGGAGGAAGGTTGGTGAGCACTGCTGTAGTCTGGTACTTCCGTTCACTGTGGGAATAGACAGCGCAGTGCTGGGTAAGTCTGTAGACTCTGATGTTAAACAGGCACTGTAAAGTTATCGCAGAAACAAGCTGCAGTTTCTTCAGACACGCAGAGCAGCCCTGCTTTCATAGACTCCCACTAAAATCACGTGATCCAGTTCCTCCTCTGAGCGAAGCTTTTCAACAATCACAACAGCCTCAGCACGGCAGAAGGAGGAGCAGACAGAGAACTCAAAAAGGTGAAAACTCACATCTCACCCAGCATGGAAAAGGAAAAAATGATCACTCCCACAAATACATGTCTGTTTACAGTCTCAAACTGTGTGTACATGAAGTAAAAGGCACAAAAGCAAGATCCCATATTTGTTTAACGAGCAGGACGACAGACTGTGAACGGACCATCAGGTCAGTCCAGTAAGGTTCACCTTTTAGACCAAAAATCTCCTGTGAAAGAGATTCTTTAATCTCAGTGAGATAAAAATATTTTCAGATTTGGGCTTTAGGTTGAAATATCTTCTGCAAGAGGGGCCAGTTGTAAAAATGCTAACTCACCCTTTAACCCTGGAGACCAGCGCAGACTGCTGGTCACCATAGCAACACAGACAACAGTCTCGTCTAGCTAGTAGCTAACGAAACGGCAGAGAGAGATTTAAGACGAACATCGATAATTTGGAGACGAATTGTCTTATTTGTGTTTATAATCACTCCAGCTGGTTTCCTGATACGTTTAATCTGCAACGAGAAACTGACAAACACTAAAAAGTCACAAGGTTAAAGTCGGTTTCTCGTTCGCCAGCGCACCGTTCCCGTTCCACCTTAAATGGTGCAGGAGTTACACTCTCATTTAAGGTGGAACGGGAAAATTCAAATCGAACGTTAAGAGACATTTTACAAGAAACTGTTCTACTTTTGTGGAAAAGTTTCCTGCTGGAGATGTGAGAAAAGCAGCTACAGCTGAGCTAAAGATTAAAGTAGAGCAAAGTAAGTCTGTGTTTTCGTTTATATTATATTTTTTATTCTATACTAGTTTATCAACACATACTGAGACATATTTACAGCCAAGATGGTAAAATGGACATTAAATGTTTTGGCTCCCAAGGTGGTTAGATTTTTGCTGAAAGGACAAAATGGCTCTTCTTCACATCTGGGTTGCGACCTCTGAGTTAGACCATTCAGAGGCAACCAAACCTTCATGTGTTGTGACATCACAACCATAACTTACTGGTCTTCTGGCACTTTTTATTCAGGGGTCAAGCCTCAAGCCAGAAAAAGTGGATATTCTGGTCTTCTTGGCAAAAAAAACAGGTCAGAGCCTTAATTTTACAGAAAATAATCACAATTTAAATCGTAGACGCAATATTAGTCAGAAACGTTGTAATAAGATATATTTACCCCAAATCTTAACATTAAAAACAGACTATTACAAGGACTAAAGCGAAACTAGACGACATGACGACACCTGGAACATGAATAATGCGCTGTGTTATCACTGGTTTTAGCCTGTTCACTGCTGCATTCCCTTTAACCCACTCAGCTGCCTGTCTGATTACGTCTAACGCCGATGAACACACAGAGACCTGAGTCAGCAGTGCAACGTTAGAAGATGATTCAGGAGAAACAGGCAGAGAGAAAAACAATCACAAGGCGATTGGGAAAAGCAAGCAGGGATCAATAACCAGGCCCTGAGATATCATTCCGAGACTGAAAGCCTGCCACGGCAAATCTGAAACCCAACGATTGGACAGCGTTCCCGAACCAAAGCACATTTTCTCTTTCCTGCATCTGCACTACTGACCAACAGCCAACGAGAGAATTTCAGGCTAAACACTTTATACTTACGACGCTGTACTGAACTGGCTAAAACCGTTAAGGGTTCAATAAGAGGGTTAATAAGGGTTCAGATCAATAACACCACGTCATCGGACAGAGAAAACACAAAACGTGTCTAATGTTTTCAAGGGACAATCAGAAATGTCTGTTTTTGTAAAGCTCTCTTAAGTTGTCCACCATAGTAGCTGGATCCAATTAGGGCTGCTCGATTATGGAAAAAAATCATAATCGCGATTATTTTGGTCGATACTGAACTCGTGAAAATGTAACGCGATTACTCATGGAATTCAGAAGCATCACACATTTAATGAACTTTAAAAAAATGTCTGTGTATTTCTTTTAACTTCAAATATAATTCAACTGATAAAACAAACAAAACATTAAAGGTAATGTGTGCGCTGGATTTATAACACTAGACAAAATGAGAACATCATTGCAAAAACGAATGCGGCACGATAATCGTTTTATCTTATAAATCATAACTGAAAATGATTTTAATCGCCCAGCCCTACACTGTTACAAGTAAAGGCAATATGCAGGTACACTTTTCCTTCATCAAGGTACAAACAGTGTAAATGTTCCCTCAAAGCTCCAACAGTGGTTTTAAGGTCTGATTGTGAACCTTAAATAAGTGTTTCTCCAGGTGAAAAGTTCGTATTTGTACCTTTTCATAACCGAATGTTTTAAACAGAACAGTAAAATAAAAGCCTGGAGGCGAGACGGGGTGTGTGGAGTCAGTACAGCTTAGAACATATCATTCAGTGGGTTATGGTTCAGTTATGTTCCCTGACTGAAGGTACTGAGATGGACCCTTGAGGGATCCACCCCAGTGACAAGAGGGGAACTGACCCAGAGACAGTTTAGTACCTTTATTTTGAGTCCGATCTGTCTGAATCGGGAAAGAACTCGAAACTGAGGGCCAAATTAAAGTTCCAAAAACAATTTGAAACGACTGGTAAAATCTGACAAAAATCTCGAATAGTTTGCAGCGTTTGGCTCAAGAAAAGTGTTTTTAGAGTTGATTTGGTTACTGCTGTTGTGCAGATCTCCATAACTGAGGGGAGCTTTTCCCACGCTGGCTTCCAGCAAGCCGATTGGCTCTTTTTACTAAAAGGTGGGACTTCCCCCATAAACAGACGATACGCTGAATGTCCAAACTTTCCCCATTTATTTTCCAAACAGTGACCGTCTCCTCCTTTATAACGTCTCTGACTGAAGAATGGAAACAGCAGCTCTTTGGCTTCTTTGCACTACGGAGGGTTTATCCAACTTTTTATGTTCGATCTGGAGTTTTTAAACACCTCAGTGTCCCTGCTGGACTGAGAATAGTCCACCAACCAAAAATATCCAGCCAACAGCGTCCTGTGGGCAGCGTCCTGTGACCACTGATGAAGGACTAGAGGATGACCAGCACAAACTGTGCAGCAGCAGATGAGCTATCGTCTCTGACTTTACATCTACAAGGTGGACTGACAAGGTAGGAGTGTCTAATAGAGTGGACAGTGAGTGGACACAGTGTTTAAAAACTCCTGCAGCACTGCTGTGTCTGATCCACTCAGACCAGCGCAACACACACTAACACACCACCACCACGTCAGTGTTACTGCAGTGCTGAGAATGATCCACCACCCAAATAGTACCTGCTCTGTGAGGGTCCATGGGGGTCCTGACCACTGAAGAACAGATACAGATGAGAAACAGATGGACTACAGTCTGTAAGTGTAGAACTACAAAGTGCACCTATATAGTAAGTGGAGCTGATAAAATGGACAATGAGTGTAGAAACGAGGAGGTGGTCATAATGTTATGCCTGACCGGTGTATAATTCACATTTCCTCAACACCAGTTTCTGTACTGATGATCCTGATTTGAAGTAAACGGAAATCATAAAAATCAAGCTTTCATTTCAACGTGTAACAGAAAACCAGCGTCTCTTCTCAACCTCACTCACTCGACAGCGTTTGCAAGCTGTACTGCCCAAAGAAAAGCGAGTATTTGAGATAAGACTGCGTCGACTGATAATCTACTCCGTGGCAGAGTGCGAGTTGTTGGCCTCAAGGTTGAAAGCATCTGTTGATCATTAACCAGCCCTACAAGTCTTTACACGAAACCCATTCAGTGAGATGCTTTAATGGAATGAGATTATGAGGCCACAGCTACCAACATCCTTTCACATTCGCTCAAATTCACAGGTGGGCAAAACTCCAGACAATAATGGGGCGCCAGTATCCCTGATCTGATATAAACAGGCAGGGCTGGGCAATAAGACGATATATATCATTATCGTGATGAATTATGTCTCAATACAACACAATATTCTTTTCTGAACATTTTGCGTATATCATCAGTACCTGTAGACACTGACCAACTGCATGTTTCATTGTAAACAGAGCAAAATTAGTCCTGTTTAACTGGATTTAGAGCCAAATATTGAATAAAAATAATTGTATTCACAGTGTTTTTTAAAGTGCTGCACTGCTGTCTCTTTTTTTCTCTGTTCCAACTGATCAGAGGTGTGAAAAAATAAATATTGTGATATATTGTGTATTGTTAAAATTTCCTGGAGTATCATGATATTATATTTTCTCCCTCTTCTATATATGAGCACAAATTTAATGGTTATTCCTTTATTCGAGTCAGAATCTTTCACAGTGGTGGTGATAGGAACCAGACGTCCACCTCTAAAAGCTCCCTCACTGAAAGTTCCTACATGAAATGGTTATGAATTCACTGCCTGATGACTGAGACACTGTTTCATGATAGTTTTGTGATAAATGTATTTTGATCTATTTATTTTAATCTATTCATGGTGGAGGGATACATGCAGAATGTTGTGAGAGAAAATAGTCCCCAAAGAAAACTTATTATTTCAGATTTTCCACTATTTTCATCATCAACATTCCATATAAACTCAGAAGACTCGTGTAGGTTCACTGGTGGTTCTGGATAGTAAATAAAATGTCTATATTTGTGTTGTAGTCATGGCGACCCCTGGTTCTTATCACCACCACTGTAAAGACATCTGAACCATTTCACACCAAACCACTCTGAATGTCTCTGTTTACATATCAAGGAATGAACTATTCAGAAATTTTGAAAACTTGGTGGATTTCCCCTTCAAGTATGTCTTTGTATCAGCAGTTCTGCTGGACTGTCATTTCTTACAGTGATGCCTTAATAGTGTCAAATTTATTGAACCTGTGTTTTATAACATAACCAAGAAATCCAGACCAAGAATTGATCATCAAAGATAATATTGCTAACTTAGCTAATTTTGGAATTAAAAAAACTGAATATGGTGCATTACAATAATATTTTTTCTAGGCTTGTGAGGCGATACAAGCTGTGACTCGAATATAGTTGCATTTCAAGCTATAGGATGCATGATAACCTAAAAGGTTCCTGTATGTCTATTTAACTCCCATGATATTCCTAAAAGTGATAACACACATTTTCTAAGCCGCTTATCCTTCTGGGCCGCGGGGGGAGCTGGAGCCTATCCCAGCGTTCATGGGGCGGAAGGAAGGAAACACCCTGGACAGGTCGCCAGTCCATCGCAGGGCTAAAAGTGATAACCTCAAACGTGAACAAAACACCAGAAACCTCTCAGAACTGGAACAAACTGGTTTGGTTAGCCTGCCCTGGATCTTGAGCCAGGCTGTTTAAAATGGCGAGGTTTCTCAGTCGAGTACAATAAACCTCGGCAAAATGATGGCAGACTGGACGGTGACAGAGTGCAAACATTGCCTGGAATGAGGATCAGATACCTGTGCTAATATCTCAGACTCAGCGCTAACTCATTTGTGAGGACATCACTCAAACGTGTCGGTCAACAGAGCAAAATGAAAACAAAAAGCTAAAATTTCCTATTTTAATTTTCTGTTCCACCTTAAATAGCCCACCAGTTGGGTTAGTCAGGCTTCTTGCGATGTGCGCAAGGAGCCAAAAGGCTCATTTTTCCATCACGCTCTATAAATAAAGCAGCATTCGAGGAAACAGAGGTGGGCAATATGACAAAAACATTATACCACATTTTCATAATATACAATATGCAATATGCACGTGATATTTACTTTTTCTGAGATTTAATAAGTTGGAATAGACAAAATAGAACCTGTAATGGCACATATAAAAATGCTTTAATAATAATAATAATAATAATAATAATAGTAGAATGGCTTATTAAATTTTTTACAAACTACTCTGCACTAAGTCTAATGAAACGGGCCTAATTAACTTACATTAAATAAGTTGAATACACATAATAAAGTGGTAAACTATTTGGGTGAAAATCTTCTCCAAAATCCAATTTTTGGTCTCAATTTTTAAAAAAAGCAGAAGAAATGCGAGCATTTCATTCACACTGCAGAACCCTGCTAAACCTCAAGTGTATATGTAGCAAGTGTATATAACAGTGTATATGTAACACTACAGTATATATGGAACAAGTGGATGTAACAATACAGTGTATATGTAACAATCCAGTGTATACGGAACAAGTGTATACGTAACAATACAGTGTATATGTAACAATACAGTGTATATGTAAGAAATGTATATAACAGTGTATATGTAACAATACAGTGTATATGTAAGAAATGTATATAACAGTGTATATGTAACAATACAGTGTATATGTAAGAAGTTTATATAATAGTGTATATGTAACAATACAGTGTATATGGAACAAGTGGATGTAACAATACAGTGTATATGTAACAATCCAGTGTATACGGAACAAGTGTATACGTAACAATACAGTGTATACGTAACAATACAGTGTATACGTAACAATACAGTGTATATGTAACAAGAGTATATAACAGTGTATATGTAACAATACAGTGTATATGGAACAAGTGGATGTAACAATACAGTGTATATGTAACAAGTGTATACGTAACAATACAGTGTATATGTAACAATACAGTGTATATGTAACAAGTGTATACGTAACAATACAGTGTATATGTAACAAGAGTATATAACAGTGTATATGTAACAATACAGTGTATATGTAAGAAGTTTATATAACAGTGTATATGTAACAATCCAGTGTATACGGAACAATACAGTGTATCTGTAACAAGTGTATATAACAATACAGTGTATATGTAACAATCCAGTGTATATGTATGAAGTGTATATGACAATACAGTCTATATGTAAGAAGTTTATATAACAGTGTATATGTAACAATCCAGTGTATACGGAACAAGTGTATACGTAACAATACAGTGTATATGTAACAATACAGTGTATATGTAACAATACAGTGTATATGTAACAAGTGTATACGTAACAATACAGTGTATATGTAACAAGAGTATATAACAGTGTATATGTAACAATACAGTGTATATGTAAGAAGTGTATATAATACTACAGTTACTGAAAGACCAGTTCAGAGTTAGTACGCAGTACGGGAACATGAGACAGAGTCGAAGCGTTTGGATACGGGAATAGAAAATGTGTCCACTAAAGATGACCACTGAACTAAAGATAGACGCCTAAAAGCCTGAGATCAACTGTTTCATTTCAAAGTCAGGAAAGGACCTGTTCTGGAAACTACACAGTGGACCTCTGCATATTTCCGACATGAGAAAAATATAAAAATAAAAATATCATTTTTAGTGAAACAGAACAGCCCTTGCAAAGCCGACGAGTCATCTTCAGCTCTTTTGCTGCACCTAGGAGGGTTTTTCTTTGGAGAAATGAACTCTTTAACCCGTATGTCCTGCTCCAGCTGTTTAAACGTCTGCTTCTTTTGGCCAGAGGCAGAGTTTACTGGCAAAATTCCTCCAGACAGGCAGCTCTGCGTATTCTGTATCAGTGTGATACATCTTATCTCTAAAAGTAGAGAAGACAGCAAACAACAAAACCTGTCAACATGAGCAGATCTGTAAATGTAGCTGTTTGTTTTCAGTTTGACTTGAGTCTGTGTGCAGGTTTGCTTAGCTGACTAGCTCAGCCAAGTCAAGTGTAGTTCACCCTCCACACTGATTGAAGTAAAGCTCTGTTCTAGGGCTGAACGATGCATCGCTTTTTATCGCAAAAACACTTAGGATACCACAGCAACAGCCTAGAAACACCTTAGCAACCACCTAAGAAAAGATAGCAACAGCCTAGAAACACCTTAGCAACCACCTGGGATACCACAGCAGCAGCCTAGAAACACCTTAGCAACCACCTGGGACAAGATAGCAACGGCCTAGGAACATCTTCGCAGCCACCTGGGACACCACAACAACAGCCTAGGAACACATTAGCAACCACCTGGGACTCCACAGCAACGGCCAAGGAACACCTTAGCAACCACTTGGGACACGATAGCAAGGGCCTAGGAACATCTTAGCAACCACTTGGGACACGATAGCAAGGGCCTAGGAACATCTTAGCAACCACTTGGGATTCCATAGCAACAGCCTAGAAAAACCTTAGCAACCACCTGGGACACGATAGCATAGGGTACGCTCACAACTTCAAAAGGGCGTGACGCAACTAAAAACAAGCAACTGGGATACCACACCAATGGCCTAGGAACACCTTAGCAACCACCTGGGACACGGCAACAATGGCCAAGGAACACTTGAGCAACCACCTAGGATACCAAAGCAATGGCCTAGGAACATCTTAGCAACCACCTGGGACATGATAGCATAGGGCCTAGAAACACCTTAGCAACCACTTGGGACACGATAGCAAGGGCCAAGGAACACTTAAGCAACCACCTGGGACACGTTAGCATAGGGTACGCTCACAACTTCAAAAGGGCGTGACGCAACTAAAAACAAGCACCTGGAATACCCCAGCAATGGCCTAGGAACACCTTAGCAACCACCTGGGACACGGCAACAATGGCCAAGGAACACTTGAGCAACCACCTAGGATACCAAAGCAATGGCCTAGGAACATCTTAGCAACCACCTGGGACATGATAGCATAGGGTACGCTCACAACTTCAAACGGGTGTGAGGAAGCTAAAAAATAAGCACCTAGAAACACCTTAGCAACCACTTGGGACACGATAGCAAGGGCCAAGGAACACTTTAGCAACCACCTGGGACACGTTAGCATACGGTACGCTCACAACTTCAAAAGGGCGTGACGCAACTAAAAACAAGTACCTGGGATACCACAGCAATGGCCTAGGAACACTTGAGCAACCACCTAGGACACCAAAGCAATGGCAACCTTAGCAACCACCCGGGACACGATAGCATAGGGTACGCTCACAACTTCAAACGGGTGTGAGGCAGCTAAAAACAGACGGGCTCAAGAAAGAGTCATTCGAGCCACATCTAAAAAGTTCCATCACAAACGTGGGATTATTTTCATTTAATGTTTCGTATATAGTTGCACAGAATCCGATCAAATCGGATTAACTCTGATCATCACTTTGTAATGACATACACAGTAGGTTAGTACTGACGATATCCACGAGTCGGAAAAGCGAATTGTGACATAATTCATCATGATAACGATGAATATTCCCGTATCGCCCAGCCCCAGGCTGAACGTTAAACTGCCCTCAGGACAAGCGCTGAATGTGTGTCAGCAGAGCGAAGCACAGTAATCTCTCTGGATGCGCTGGATGACTTTAACCAAGGACAGACACTAATCTGTGGATTAGTCAGCACAGGTACTGAATCATCCCACTGCCTCATTCAGTAGTTATGCAAGCCAGCTCAGTGACACTGAATAAGTGTTTCAAAGTCGGACAGAACAGTAGACCCAGTGCACAATCACACAAATAACATTTTAAAGGGGAATTCCACCCATATTCCAGAAATTCTGCATAACTAAATGAGTAAGATGTAAACAAAGACATTCAGAGCGGTTCGATGTGAAAGGCTCCGTTCTGGAGAAACTTAGAGTCAGAACTGTTCACAGCGGTGGTGATAGGAACCAGACGTCCACCTCTAAAAGCTCCCTGCCTGATGTCGGAGATGCTCCTTGATGACAATGTCGACCTGTGTTTTTTAATGCATGCTGGTGAGAGAAATGGAAGGTGTTTTAAGGCAAAATTGTACCCAAAGATTTTCGTGTTGCACTATTTCACCATTACCTACATTTAATATAAAATCTCTGGAGACATAAGTAGCATTTTAAACACATCATTTCACACCAACCCACTCTGAATGACTTTGTTTACATGTAAACAACTTAAAAAACTTAAACTCTTCAGACATTCGGTTCCTGTCACCACCACTGTGAACAATTCTGACTCAGTACGGCTCTCTAGAGTGGAACACGCCATATCAGCACACTGAGCGACTCCGTTTATGTCTTAACGCTTGAATTATGTAGAAATTAGAAACAAATTGTTGGCGTCCCCTGCTTAAATGGGCTTGGACAGCTACTTGCTGCATAAGCAGCCACAAGCTGAATCAAAGAGGTTGAGCACAAGAACCATGTAAGGGCAAGTCCACCAATTTTTTAAAATGTCTGAATAATTCAATGTTTGAGATGTAATCAGACTGATTCAGAGTGGTCTGGTGTGAAATGGTTCAGATGTCTTTACAGTGGTGGTGATGGGAACCAGGGGTCGCCATGACTACAACACACATATAGACATTTTATTTACTATCCAGAACCACCAGTGAACCTACACGAATTTTTAATATAATGAGCTTTCAGAGGTGAGCGTCTGGCTCCCTGTAGAAAAAAAAGACCATTATAACCATTAGGACTAAAACCTATTGCTTCTGCCTTGTTTCCTAATTTTAAACTAGCTTACTGGTTACCACTAGAGACCACTAGCTTCATGTAGGACGCCTTGAAATCCCATTAGGATCTAGAACCATCATCTGGATTCAGTCCAGAACCCCTGTCACACCACCAGAATCATATACTCTGTGATATCAACCCGTCATGACAACACAAAGCACCATGACTGACTAGTGGACACCACCAGGCACCAATAGAAACTTTTAACGAATTCTATGATTATTCAAGAAGGTCTGTCACCACCACTGCGAACAATTCTGACTCGTAAGTTTCTCCAGAACCGAGCATTTCAACACCAAACCGCTCTGGACGACTGTTTACATCTCGAGGACTGAATGAGTCAGAAAATTTTGGGAAAACTGGTGGAACTCCCCTTTAACACAGCAGCCTCCACCTCATCGGTTCAGCACCGACACCAGTCCGATTACAGTGAACTGATACCAGTTCTTTAACGACAAGATGGACAACTGACCACTCAATATTAGCTGTAAGACTTTAAACAGACCCCTTTTCTTCCTAAAATCACCCTCAGGGTGTAAACTTGTTTACGCTCGCCTAACAAGTGTATGAGCCAGCTAGCGGGCTGGCTACAAGCCTAGCCAGCTGGCTAACTGTTTTTGCGAACTCAGGGCCACGATAAAACACAACACGCAGTCCCACACGGTTATCTAGGCCTTTGGGCAGATCATCAGATATCAGTAAGGCCAAAGTGCTGCCTAGAAAACGGTACCTGACTGCAATATAGTCGCCAGCTAAGCCGGCTAACTTTCCTCACCTGAGTGTAGCGGTCAGCGCGTCAAGTTAGCTCTCAGCTAGCCAGCCAGCAGCGGGATCGCCCCGGAGAACGAACCGAGAACTCCAATAATCCCCCCGCACAAGTTGCCCTCTAACGTCTGGAAAAACGGAGGTGCCCCGTACTCGTAACCGCCTCCCGTCTCAGAGCTGACATTCATACAGAAAAGGGACGGAGATCAGATAAAGCGGCTGTGGTCGAAAGTTGAGAGGAGCTAGCTGGACGCTGCGGTCTGACCGCTCCGCTGCTGCTGCTGAGGCGATATTGATGCAGTCAGTCAGTCAGTGTCAGTGCGGGCGTTGAACACGGTCACCCTGCGAGCCAAGGTGCCCCCTGTCGGTTAGTCCTGTCTGCACACAAACAGCTACCTGCATTGTAGTCCATCTGTTTCTCTGATACTTTGTTAGCCCCCTTTTACCCTGTTCTTCAGTGGTCAGGACCCCCATGGACCCTCACAGAGCAGGTACTATTTGGGTGGTGGATCATTCTCAGCACTGCAGTAACACTGACGTGGTGGTGGTGTGTTAGTGTGTGTTGCGCTGGTCTGAGTGGATCAGACACAGCAGTGCTGCTGGAGTTTTTAAACACTGTGTCCACTCACTGTCCACTCTATTAGACACTCCTACCTTGTCGGTCCACCTTGTAGATGTCAGAGACAATAGCTCATCTGCTGCTGCACAGTTTGTGTTGGTCATCCTCTAGTCCTTCATCAGTGGTCACAGGACGCTGCCCACAGGACACTGTTGGCTGGATATTTTTAGTTGGTGGACGATTCTCAGTCCAGCAGTGACACTGAGGTGTTTAAAAACTCCAGCAGCACTGCTGTGTCTGATCCACTCAGACCAGCGCAACACACACTAACACACCACCACCACGTCAGTGTTACTGCAGTGCTGAGAATGATCCACCACCCAAATAGTACCTGCTCTGTGAGGGTCCATGGGGGTCCTGACCACTGAAGAACAGGGTAAAAGGGGGCTAACAAAGTATCAGAGAAACAGATGGACTACAGTCTGTAACTGTAGAACTACAAAGTGCACCTATATAGTAAGTGGAGCTGATCAAATGGACAATGAGCGTAGAAACAAGGAGGTGGTCAGAATGTTATGCCTGATCGGTGTATATTGCCATGTAGTAAGCTAGAATAATGAGAACGTTTTCCATAAGTTTAACTTAGTATCTCATAATAATGAGAAAAGTTTACAAGTCATGATTATGATCTTCAATCTCATTATATTGAAATGCTAAGTCATAATTATGAGACATAGTCATTATTATGAGTCATGAAGCCATAATTATGATACTAAGTCAGTTATGAGATGCTAAGTCGTAATTATGAAAAACGTTATAATTATGGCAGTCATTATTATGAGATACTAAGTCATAATTATGATATACTAAGGCATAAGTATGAGAAAGTCAGTTATGAGACACTAAATCACAATTTTGAGAAAATTATTCAATTATGCGTGGCTGAGTCATAATAATTGCTTAGTTCCTGATAATAATGAGACGAGCCATAGCTATGAGACTGAGTTTCGTTATTAGGAGATACTAAGTCATGCTTATGAGATATTAAGTCATAATTATAAGATTGGGTCTCACTATTATGAGACACTAAGTCATAAGTATGAGAAAGTAAATCAATTATGACATTATAAGTCATAATTATGAGAAAATACTGTAAATCAATGATGCGTTGCTAAGTCATAATGACTTAGTGTCTCATAATAATGATATTTTCTCATAATTATGAGATAAGTCATACATATGAGATTGAATCTCATTATTATGAGATGCTAAGTCATAATTATGAGTTAATAAGTCATACTCATGACAGTCATTATAACAATACACTAAGTCAGAGTTATGAGATATTAATTGAGTCTCATAATTAGGAGATACTAAGTCACGCTTATGAGATATTAAGTCATAATTATAAGATTGAATCTCTTTATTACAAGATACTAAGTAAAAATTATGAGAAAGTAAGTCAATTATGCATTGCTAAGTTTCTGTTGGTTCCTGATGGTTTTGTTATGTGTTTTGTTTTTTTTGAATGGGTTGATATCACCGTGTAAAGGATCCTAATGGTTTACCAGGTGACCAGTGGCTGATTCTAAACGCGTTTGATGGTTTCCTAATGGGATCTAAAGGTGTAAAGCTGTAGCTTTGGCCTCAGGCTTGGTCTGACTGATCTGCTGGGTTCTGGTTAAACTGTGGGTTCTGCTGCTCTCTGAGCGAGTCAGGATGTACTCCATCGTGGAGATAAAAGGCCTCAAGGATGGATACATTAATTATGATATACTAAGGCATAATTTTGAGAAAGTCAGTTATAAGATACTAAGTCACAATTGTGAGAAAATGATTAAATTATGCATTACCAAGTCATAATAATTGCTTAGTTCCTCCTAATAATGAGAATATTTTCTCATAATAATGAGACGAGCCATAGCTATGAGACTGAGTCTCATTATTAGGAGATACTAAGTCATGCTTATGAGATATTAAGTCATAATTATAAGATTGGGTCTCACTATTACGAGACACTAAGTCATAATTATGAGAAAGTAAGTCAATTATGAGATTGTAAGTCATTAATATGAAAAAATACTGTAAATCAGTGACACGTTGCTAAGTCATAATAATGACCTAATGTCTCATAATAATGATAATATGTTCTCATAACTATGAGATAAGTCATATGTATGAGATTGAATCTCATTATTATGAGATGCTAAGTCATAATGATACTAATTATATACTAAGGCACAATTATGCATTGCTAAGTCATAATAATTAATTAGTTCTTCCTAATAATGATATATAATAATATATAATAAATATATAATAAATAAATATATAATAAATATTTTCTCATAATAACGAAATGAGTCAGTGAGTCATAACTATAAGATTGAGTCTCATTATTAGGGGACACTAAGTCATACAGAGATATTGAGTCATAATTATAAAATTTAATCTCTTTATTGTGACATATTAAGTAATAATTTTGAGAAAGTAAGTCAATTATGCATTGCTAAATCATGACAATGACTTAGTGCCTCATAATAATGATGTTATGTAATATTATGAGATAAGTAATAATTATGAGGTTGTATCTCATTGTTATGAGATGCTAAGTCATAATTCTGAGATAATAAGTGACAGCTATTATTATGACACACTGTCATAATTATGAGATATTAAGTCATGATTATAAGATCAAATCTCATTATTTTGAGATACTAAGTTATAATTATGAGAAAGTAAGTCATTAATATGTGATTGAATCTCATTATTATGATTTACTAATTGGCTATATATTTTTTTAAGTGCTTCTACAGAATCCATTCCATTAATTTATGCTACATTGCTTTTTTTCTGCTCTATAATGTGAAATATTTTATAACTATCCAGAAATGTTTGCTGACAAATAGTTCAGAGCCAAAAAAGGGTTACAAACGTGACCACGTAACAGTAGAAGAACCCTTTTTGGTTCTATATGGAACCATATACAACACATCCCCCATCAATCTGAAGAACCACTTCACCATGCAAAGAACCATCTAATCATGCAGATGGTTCTATGTTGTTCTAATGGTTCTAAACAGAGTAATTCCCTTTGCTAAAGAACCCTTGCAGACCATGCTGTAAAACAAACATAGAAACCATTAAGTTTCTGTTGGTTCCTGATGGTTTTGTAATATGTTTTGGGCCTTTTAATGGGTTGATATCACAGTGTAAAGGATCCTAATGGTTTACCAGGTGACCAGGGCTGATTCTAAACGTTTGATGGTTTCCTAATGGGATCTAAAGGTGTTCTATAGGAAAACTAGTGGTCTCTTATGGTAACCATTAAGCCAGTTCCTAAGGGTTTTCATCCTAATGGTTTCTAATGGTCCTTTTTCACCAGGGAACCGTCTTTTAAGAAGAGTGTGGACTGTATGGAGGGTCCGCTGAACGGGGTTTCCCATGATTCCGTGCTTTGTTTACAAACGTGAAGTCCGTGCTAGCGCTGTGCTAGCCTTGTTCCATTACATGATTAATAATTTATTAATAAATGAATGCATTTTATTTTCATAAATAACAGCGAACATAAGTTAAAATCCACCTCTTTTTAGTCGCCCTGCGCTCAAACTGTGGGGAGTTTGTTTGGCGCTGTTATAGACTCTGAAATGGAGAGCTAACGTTAGCTGTAGCTTTAGCCTCAGGCTTGGTCTGACTGATCTGCTGGGTTCTGGTTAAACTGTGGGTTCTGCTGCTCTCTGAGCGCGTGAGGATGTACTCCATCGTGGAGATAAAAGGCCTCAAGGATGGATA
Organism: Colossoma macropomum; assembly: GCF_904425465.1. Taxonomy (NCBI): domain Eukaryota; kingdom Metazoa; phylum Chordata; class Actinopteri; order Characiformes; family Serrasalmidae; genus Colossoma; species Colossoma macropomum. Next base: position 2,397,742 of record NW_023494791.1, read on the forward strand.
TCGCTGTGGCTACTGTGGAAACGGGTGGGGAAAAGTTTCCTACGGTAAGTGAATGAAGGGATGGAGGAGATGGAGGCTCCACTGCAGCAGCACCATGCTGGGAAATAGGTCATTAGAACTAAAAGACTAAGACTAATGAGACTAAAACCTGATAATTTTGTGTTCTACTTAGAATTGGCCTAATGTTTACCATCAGAGACCACTAGTTTCCCATTAGGAAATCACCTGTTACACCATTAGAGTCCTTACACTGTGATATCAACCCATCTGGAAACACTAAATACTGTTACTGACCATTGGACATCATGAGGAACCAGCAGAAATTTTAATGGTTTCAATTATTTGTTTCAGCAGGGCAGTTCTGGTGCCCTGTCATCGTTCATGATGCGCAATGTGAGGCTACATCCAGAGTGATGGGCACAGATACGAGGCTGTTACACTGTTAGAGCTTTTCAGATTCAGAGCTGTACAGACAGACAGGTCAGGGACAGCTGGCAGAATATCAGAAACATACGGAGCCCTGCTGGTGACGTCCCGTATAAATAAAAATAATGCTTGAGAACGAGATAATTAAGTCGTGGGAATGAGATACTAATGCATGGCCATGGCTTAGTAAGGCGTGGGAATGAGATAATCCTTGACAACAGCTTAATAAGGCATGATCTCGTTCCCACGCCTTACTAAGTCATGGCCATGACTTAATTATCTCGTTCCCACGCGTTAATACGGTGTGGCCACGCATTATTTGTTATTTATACAGGATGTCACCAGCAGGGCAAGGTAAGGTATCCCACCTTAACTTTTTTAGAGTGACCAAGTCGAAACTTAAAGGGCTCATATCTTATATCTTCTTGTACTTTATTTTTTCCTGTGAAGTCCACTTAGATGTGGGGCGATATGGAAAAAATTTAACATCATGATCCTTCAAGAAGTTTTCATGATACACAGTATGTCCTGATATGTATATTTTTGATACTGATAAATTGGAAAAGACCAAATAGTGCCACATTTTTAAAATTCCATTAAAAAAACCTATGATTGCAATGATTTACACTCACTATTTCACATACTGTACTACACTAAATGCAATGAAACAGGACTTATGATGCTCTCTTTATAATCAAAGATGCAGTGGGGAAGTGTTTTGGTACTGACAATGTTCACAATGTGCTCACAAAAGTACACTGTGGCATACTGTGATGTAAGTTTATCATTAGAATGATATTGTCATGTTGCCCAGCACTACGTCCACTTATTACATTTGTTACTGCTTTATGCACCAAAAGCATAACTCATTTGTACCTGACTACTTTCCTACTGTACTTTACCTTCAGTTTTTTAGTGTGACTAAAAAAGGTAAGGTAAAGTAAACAAAACATAAAGGGCCCATATCCTATATTGTACTTCATTTTTCCCCCTGAGATCCACTTATTGCATTTGTGGTGTTTTACGTACCAAAAACATTCTTAATTCATTTTTACACAACAACTTTCCAACCTCTCTTAATCACTTAGAATTAAACAAGCTGTCTAATACTGTTTTGATACTATACCTTTTTACAACTGATATACACTGATCAGGCATAACATTATGACCACCTCCTTGTTTCTACACTCACTGTCCATTTTATCAGCTCCACTTACTGTATAGGTGCACTTTGTAGTTCTACAGTTACGGACTGTAGTCCATCTGTTTCTCTGATACTTTGTTAGCCCCCTTTTACCCTGTTCTTCAGTGGTCAGGACCCTCATGGACCCCCACAGAGCAGGTACTATTTGGGTGGTGGATCATTCTCAGCACTGCAGTAACACTGACGTGGTGGTGGTGTGTTAGTGTGTGTTGCGCTGGTCTGAGTGGATCAGCCACAGCAGTGCTGCTGGAGTTTTTAAACACCGCAGTGTAACTGCTGGACTCAGAATAGTCCACCAACCAAAAATCTCAAGCCAACAGCATCCTGTGGGCAGCGTCCTGTGACCACTGATGAAGGACTAGAGGATGACCAACACAAACTGTGCAGCAGCAGATGAGCTATTGTCTCTGACTTTACATCTACAAGGTGGACTGACAAGATAGGAGTGTAATAGAGTGGACAGTGAGTGGACTGTGTTTAAAAACTCCAGCAGCACTGCTGTGTCTGATCCACTCAGACCAGCGCAACACACACTAACGCACCACCACCACGTCAGTGTTACTACTTCTCATCGGCTTGATTCAAATAGCAGTCAGGCCTAAAACCCTCCTAATTTCTTTGGTTAACTTCATGATCTTAACAAAGCTGAAATGGTTACGGTGTTGTGGGTTCTTTTGGAATGTGCTAATATTCAAAGCCATTGCCAAAGATGTATAAATGTGCAGAAGTAATGTGATCTAATGGGTCATGTTTCACCCTCTGTCCTACATCCTGGTGCATTTATGTGTAGAGATGGCCAAATAATGCCTTCACCCACAAAAATGTCTTTTGCCTGCTGATAAACCAAAGGTGGCCGTCTCATGAGAATCATCAGGTCAGGTGATAGCATGGCTGTATAACAGCTAAGGAACATGATGCCGTTTTACAGGACCTGTGTCCTTCTGTGTCGCAAAACATTGTTCCCTTATTTTATTTCCGTATACAAAGGCAATATTGGCCTCATAGATAAATACAAGGTGTCACATCCTCATGTCCTTCCCATAACCAGATCTAAGCAGTATTGCTGCTGAGGGAGAAGTTCTTGAATGCATGATGTCCAGTGAAGGCCTTTATTCTTAAAGAGCTTGTATATAGCAAATATACAAAACAGACCTAAATCATTTTCACGTGACCAAATTTCCAACCTGTTTTTGTTGCTGTACCTTTAAAACTGATGTATGTAAATGAGCTCTGTTCTGATTAGCTGCCCTGTAATGTGCCTCATTTAGAAAGCAGTCTGGCCTGAAACACTCTTTCAGTGTTTAATTAAATCTGGATGCATGTGTAAGGATGTGAAAGATAAGATACCTGGGCAAGTTTATCTGTATAGCACACCTTTCATACACAGCGGCAATTCAAAGTGCTTCACACAAACATGGGAAAATAAAAGCAATAAATTATAAAGCTTAAGACGTCCTGAGATCTCGCACATCAGAAAGGCACTTGCAAACATAGATACATAAAAATTAAAAACAAACTGCAGTCAGAGATAAAAGGCAATAAACTAGAAAATAAAATAAGGGATTCAAAGAAATAAAAATGCTGTAGTTCTAAGATAAAGCTAAACAAAGTGCAACAAAACAAGAACGGCTTTAAACTGGACTTAAAGATGGCCACATTCGGAGTGTATCTGACCTCATCTGGGAGTTTGTTCCACCAGTCGGCAGCATAGCGACTGAATGCTGCCTCACCCTGTTTGGTTCTGATTCTGCGCACTACTAACTGACCGGTCCGAGTGACCAGAGAGGCCTGTTGGGTTTGTGTGCTTGAGGCAGATCAGCAGTGCGTTTTGGTCCACGGCCATTCAGAGACTTATATACAATTAGTTGCACTTTAAAGTCAATTCTGTTGTTGATTTGTAGGCAGTGCAGTGAGGATTGGAGTAATGAGTAATGAGTAATATGCTCATATATGCAGCTGCAGCTGTCTGATTGTGGTCCAGCCTGCTGGAGATAAATGCCTGTATTAGTTTTTCTAGGTCTTGTTGTGACATGAAATTCTTAAAACCTTGTCTAAAGTCTTATCTGTCATCAATTAAGCAGTAACATCTGGATTTGGTACCAGTAGTAAAGCTGAGGGAAACACTGGGCTCAGTAACAGTCACAAATGCATATGTTTAGCAAGAGATTAGGAGTCAATAAATTAAAATTAAAATTAAATTTAAATTAACAGCTCATTGAAAATAACATTGGGTGTCATGTAATGCTTGGCACAAAACTAATTCTGGGTCATTCTACAGAATCGTCCACTTTGCTATCTCTCCATAGGAGTCACTGTCACTGATCCTCATTGGTGTTACACATAATAAAGGAACAACAGAGACATTTTTAATGAACAATGCATTTTACTAAACGGCTGCTACAGAGCATCAAACCACATGTTGTCAATCATGGAAAATCCACTAAAATATGTAATTTAATGCATTTGTATTCTATTTTTTCACAAATACCTCAGAATAAAGTCGGTCACACCAGTGACTTCAGCTAAAAGCTTCATATGAAATCATGAGCTAAATGAGAAAATCTCTGATAACTGAAAGACACAGTGGACTCACCATGAGCTTTTCTTCATAGATCCTCAGAAAACAGGTAAAAGGAAGTCAAGTGATGTCATCAGTGTGACTTTTATTTCAAAATAAGAGATTTTTGTTACGCAGTAACAGCAGTGACACGACTCCTGGGGACAACAACTTTCATTATATATTTTATAATATTTATTTGTTTTCTTTGTCATTTAATTTATATGTTTCATAGTCATGTATAGATTATTGTAGTTAAAATTGCAGAAAAACATTTTTTATCTCAAAATATGTCCTCAGCCTTCACACATGACTGTGAGGACGAGCTCTTCTGTGGTGCTTGGAATTCTGTATGATTGATTTAAAAACCATTATTGCTAAATTGAGGCTCAAGAAGGTGCAATTGTTAAAATAACTTTTTTGTTTTATTTTAAAATATAAATAATTGTAACTCTAACATGTTTTTTTAAGTGTAATATATCTGTAAATGCTAGGGACACAAAAATGGATGTATCTGTAGAATGACCCATATCTTAGCAAGTGAAAACATCTTAAATGTAGTCAATAAATCTGATATTTCTCAAAATAAAATTGTTGTAATGAATATTATGAGATTTTTAAACTTATTTGTAGACATTTTTATGTGTTTTGAGTCATTTTATGTAGGGAAATTGTCTTATTTCATTGGCAGATCATTTGACTTGTTTGGAGAAATAGTTAATTTTCAAAAAAATTAGATGAGTCTCTAAGGGTTTATTAGTTAAAAAAATGGCTCTATATAGAATCATGAACACTCAAAGAACCGTTTTCATGATTAAATGTTCTTTGCATTGTGAAATGGTTCTTCAGATTGATGGAGAATGTGTTTTATATGGTTCTATATAGAACCTTTTTGAAAGGGGCTCCATATAGCACCAAAAAGGGGTTTTCTGTCGTAACAAGGTTGATTTCTATGTAGAACCTTATACAACACATTCTCTATCAATCTGAAGAACCATTTCACCATGCAAAGAACCCTTTAATCATGCAATGGGTTCTTAGAGTGTTCAAGGTTCTATATAGAACCATTTTTTTTTTACTAAAGAACCCCCTTTAAGAACCATCTTTTTTAAATAAGGTTAATAATCTTACATCAATCTCATATTGAGAAATATTAGACATACTGACTACATTTAAGATGTTTTCACTTGCTAAGATATTTTTCCAGTGAGGTCCTTTTGTGAAAAGCCAATAATGTATCATGGGCTGCTTTGACTTCACCCTGGAATATGAAATATTGTTTATAGAGTGAGGCATTTATCAGTGAAAGTGCTCTGTGGTTCAGGTCCGGCCCATTCTGGGGTCAGGAAAGGGAGCTTTAAAGGGGAACGCCACCTATTTTTCAAAAAGTCTACATAATTACATTGTTGAGATGCAAACAAAGTCATTCAGAGTGGTTTGGTGTGAAACGCTCTGTTCTAGAGAAACTTACAGAGTCAGAATTGTTCACAGTGGTGGTGATAGGAACCAGACGTCCACCTCTAAAAGCTCCCTCACAGAAAGTTACTACATGAAATGGTTGTGAATTCACTGACTGATGACTGAGACATTACTTAATGATAGTTTTGTGATTATGCTTTTGCTTAAAATGTATCACTGTTGTCGGAAGAAAACCTTGTATCTCCAAAAAACTCTACAGGAGAAGGAAAAAACCTACTTTACTTTTAATGTAAGTCAATGGAACCAGACTTTTTTCCAAGTCATTTTGTGCTGTTTCTTTTAGTCCATTCATCATGAGATTGTAAAGGGTAACAGGCATTTTCAAATCATGTCAAAAACTGAAAAACATCAAAAATAGAGATTTTCTTCTGACAACAGCAGTATTTTAGTCCATGGTGGAGGGATACATGCAGAGCCGTTGTGAGGCAAAATAGTCCCCAAAGAAAACTTTTCAGATTTTATCATCATCACCGACAACTCAGAAGACATGTGTAGGTTCACTATTTAGCAGTGGTGGACAGTAACTAAGTAAATGTAATTCATTTCTGTACTTAAGTAGTTTTTTGTGTATCTTTACTGAAGTTTTTCCATTTTGGGTGACTTTTTCCTTTCACTCCGCTACATTTCAAAGTCAAATATCTCACTTTTTACCCCACTACATTATGAGAAATCTGTCGTTCCTTTTGGTTTATGTGTGAATAAAAACATAACATGTCAAAACGAAAGAAGCGCAAAGCAGAACACCAATCAGGGCACAGCGGTCACTTTGTTTTGAGCTTGTTTTGACCTGTTGGTCATACCGACCCAGTGCAGCACACGGTCCAACGTCAGTGCAGCAGTGTAAAATTTTGGGAGAGTCTATTCAACATAAATGATGAACTAACCTAACTTTGTGTAAACAGACCACAATATAGAAATATGTACTCATATGCAGTTGTGACTGACGGTCTTTTTTCTGAATTTATACAAACACATTTCATTTTATAGTAAATTAGTTTTGTCTAGTTTATGTTTATGAACAGAGACCTACAGATGCAGTTTAGTAAAGGAAACTCATTTGTGAACCTGAGTTTAAAGTTTTTATTAAACTTAAACTTGCAAATAAATCTTAAACTGAAACTTTGCTTGTTTCAGAGCCACTCAGTTCTACCTGATGGAAACTGTTTGCCTTCGGTGTTTTGTGCTTATGATAATTTTAATAGTCATCAGCATCACTAATTAATGACTCTATTAAAAGACTGGTTTACCAAGAGAGACACTGGAGTATTTTCACCTAAAATGAGTTAATGAAACGAGTTTCGTTACAAAAATAGTAAAAGGACATCAGAGCCATAATTAATCTGTTAGTGCTTTTACTTTCGATACTTAAGTACATTTGAAGGCAAATACCTTAGTACTTTTACTCAAGTGGAGGTCTAAAGGGAGGAACTTCTATTTTTACTGGAGTAATATTTTACCTTGGGTGTCTCTACTTTAACTCAAGTACGTGGTTTGTGTATTTCGTCCACCACTGCCATTTAGTAAATAAAATGTCTATATTTGTGTTGTAGTCATGGCGCCCCCTGGTTCTTATCACCACCACTGTAAAGACATCTGAACCATTTCACACCAAACCACTCTGAATCTCTCTGTTTACATATCAAGGAATGAACTATTCAGGAATTTTGATAACTTGGTGGAATTCTCCTTCAAGTATGTCTTTGTATCAGCAGTTCCGCTGGACTGTCATTTCTTACAGTGATGCCTTAATAGTGTCAAATTTATTAAACCTGTGTTGAACCATTTCACACCAAACCACTCTGAATCACTCTGTTTACATCTCACACACTGAAATGTTGAAAAATGGTGGAGTTCCCCTTTAAGTTGTTTGTGGAGTGAATGACCATGCCTACAGGAACATGTGAGCCTGTCAGTTTTTGAGGTCACGCCTTGTAGCCGACCAGAGTAACTAGAACCTTTTATTCTCCTCTCTCCTCTCTGCCGGTGGATCTACTCCAGCTTGTGTTTCCCACAAACGATACAGGCTCACAGGACATGGCTGCTGCGGGAAGCTCGTACACTATAGTGGAGTATTTTGGGGGAGACGATGGATACCGATGTGGTTATTGCAAAAATGAGAAGGGCAATTTTTCACACGGTGAGTGCCCTTCATCATCATCATCAATTCCCCGAAATCAGATTTTAAAAACAGGTAACCTGCCTTGTCTGACGGAAGTTGAAGTTTCTGGAATTTCCCGTTCCACCTTAAGTGCCGCAGCAGTTACATTCAGGCGCCTCAGCTGCCAGAGCGTAACTGCTGCGCCTTTTAAGGTGGAACGGAGAATTCCGGCAGCAAGCCAACTTCAGCCTCGTCCCTGTCTCTGTTGTCATTCCTAATCACGTCCTTTCGAAAGCCCAAAGGTTCTAGTTTGTTCCACAGAGTATGTTTAACAGCACTCTGTAAAATTGAGCAGTATTAGCCTCTGTTAGCATGTTGCTACTTGGCTAACTCAGCTAGCCAGCTTTCTATAGCTTTTCTAGCGTTAATTTGCTTTTGTCATTCGTTTCTTATCGTATGTTTACATCGCTCGGCTGTGTCAGAGAGCTGCAAACCCGCCGTGTTGACGATATTCCCTCATATTTGACCATTTTTTGTGAAATCTTAGTTTCGTTAGCTAAGCTAAGCTAAGCCTGGAGCTTTCCTACTAACCTAGCTGGTGATGCTAGCTCACGTCAACTAGTCGCCTTTATAGGTATTTAAGTGAAAAGGGTTCTTCAGGTGTTCTTTAGTAAATATAGTACTTGTGTTTAGAACCTTGGGCTCTCAGAGAACCACCACATGCTTAAAAGGTTCTTTGCATGTTAAAATGGTTCTTCTGATTGATGGAGGATGTGTGTGGTTCTATATAGAATCTTTTTGAAAATGGTTCTATGCAGCACCAGAAGGGGTTCTTTAACTGTATACAAGCTTGACGGCGTAACAATAGCAGAACCCTTTTTGGTGCTACATAGAACCATTTACAGTACACTCTCTATCAGTCTAGAGATGCAGAGAACCATTTAAGCATGCACATGGTTCTTGGAATGTTCATGGTTCTATACAGAACCATTGTCTTTGCTAAAGAACACTTGAAGAACCATATTTTGTAAGAGCGTGTGGCGAGACTAATCTTGGCGAATGTTTGAGGTGAAGATGACATTCCTGGAGATGCAGTTTGTCCTCAGTTTGGTCTGTACTGGGTTGTTAACATTGGCCAGCCACAGAGCCAGTTTTGACACCCTTTTAAAGGGTAACTCCACTGATATTTAAAAATTTCTGTATAATTCAGTGTGTGGGATGTAAACAGAGTGATTCAGAGTGGTTTGGTGTGAAATGGTTCAGATGTCTTTACAGTGGTGGTGATAGGAACCAGGGGTCGCCATGACTACAACACAAATATAGACATTTTATTTACTATCCAGAACCACCAGTGAACCTACACGAGTCTTCTGAGTTTATATGGAATGTTGATGATGGAAAATAGTGGAAAATCTGAAATAATACGTTTTTTTTCTTTTCTTTTCTTCTATTTTGTCTCACACTGACCTGTATGTATCCCTCCACCATGAATGGAGTTCATGAATAGTGTTAAATCTGAAAAAATAAAAACATTGTTTTCTTTGGGGACTATTTTGCCTCACAACCCCTCTCCACCATGAATGGATTTAAAAAAATGTAAAACAAAAAATAGTTTCTTTGGGGGCTACTTAGCCTCACACCGCCCTGCATGTATCCTTCCACCGTGAATGGATGAACCTCAATGGACTAAAACTTTGTCATAAAAATATCGTAAAACAGTGTCTCAGTCATCAGGCAGTGAATTCATAACCATTTCATGTAGTAACTTTCTGTGAGGGAGCTTTTAGAGGTGGACGTCTGGTTCCTATCACCACCACTGTGAACAGTTCTGACTCGGTAAGTTTCTCTAGAACAGAGCGTTTCACACCAAACCGCTCTGAACGACTCTGTTTACACTGTAACCATTTAATCATGCAGAAATTTTTAAAAATCGGTGGAGTTCCCCTTTAAAGATATGTCATGCCAGGTTCTCCTTCTTTTAAACGGGCTACGTTGTCAGCGTGCAGGCGTTAGAAGTTTGAATGTGCCCTGAATGAATGTGAGATTGACTGTGACAGGGCACAGTTTAAAGGGGAATTTCTAGATAATCCAGTGTGTGAGATGTAATCAGAGTGATTCAGAGTGGTTTGGTGTGAAATGGTTCAGATGTCTTTACAGTGGTGGTGATAGGAACCACCCCACCATGACTACAGCACAAATATAGACATTTTATTTACTATCCAAAACCACCAGTGAACCTACGTGGGCACCCGTGGGCACGTCTCCATCATCAACATTCCATATAAAAACATGGATTTAAAATATGTTTTATCTCATAACTGTTATAAAACAATGTCTCAGGCATTTGTAACAATTGGATGCTTCAGATGTCTGGTTCCTATCATTCCCACTGTTTCTCTAGAACAGAGCATTTCACACCAAACAACTCTGAACGACTCAGTTCACAGAGAAATCTTGAAAAATGGTGCCTTTTTCTGCGTACTGGCTGTGGAAAAGCTGAACGCTTGCTTATTTTCTTCTAAAACAAAGTAGCCCTGCATCAGTTGTGACCTATTTTTGGGTGACAATGGCTTCATGCTCGTATATAACTAAAAGTGGGATGGTGCGAAGGTTTTTAATGATCTTTTATGCTGTAGTCGTGTTATAACAAATGAGTGAACCTGCTCCAAATAATCTAATTCTGTAATCTGCCGGCACCACGTAATGAACCCAAGAAGGAAGCATGCTTCGGATGCTAATCCTAAGGTGACTCTCGCTGTTCTTTTTTACTCCTCCTGCTGATAATGAATAGCAAAACGTTTTCAGTGATCTGCTTGACCATCGTTCCGGTCAGCCGACCCTCAGCCCTGCCAGATATACCTGATATATCTTCAAACACAAAAGATATTGTAGATTTACAGACTTCTGTCCAGCTTAAAATGGGCACGTCTCCAAGAAGCCACCATTTACAGGCTAAAGACATGGAAGAAAATAAGAAGGGCGCTGCTTAGGGCCTAATCAGATTACCTTGCCTAGGATTCAGCTTGTAAGGCTCTGATCTTGTGCCGTTTAGATTTGTACAGGATGCATTTCATGGAAAGGGATTGGCTGCTGCCAAACTGAATTATGACATCGCTTTGGTTGGCATGTCGCCCTCGGCGTGGAGTACCAAGTTCTTTTTACTGAAAACAAATCAATAAGTGTGGACTGTGGGTTTTGTTATTTTTAGCTGCGTTGAGTGAAAAATCATACAATACTAACCCATTTCCAAAAAAATTGGGGACAGTAGATAAAATGCAATAAAAACAGAAAGCATTGATTTGTAAACTGTCCTTTACAGATATTTAATTGAAATCAGCTCAGAGAAGAGAGATTTCATGTTTTACCTTATTGACTTTAATGATATTTATGAATGCATGATAATTTCAGTTTAGTTCCTGGAACAAAACAGTAATGTAAGTCTAGGAAATTTGTGGAATGATCAAGAACACCCTGTTTTGGAATGTTATGCAGGTAAACAGGTGATGTTATCATGGCTGTGTATAAAAGCGGCATTCACGGAAGGCTCAGTCAGCACTGTGGGGGAAAACTGAGTGAGTAGTCCTCGGTTTAGGAACGGTTCTGTTTTTATTCAGGGTTTACAGTCCATAACATTATTGAAAGATTCAGAGAATCTGAAGACATTTCTGTGCGTAAAGGACAAGGCCGAAAACCACAACTAAACACCCTTCAATTTTCCACATGGCGCTGCATTAAAAACTGACATGCTTCTGTGATGAATGTAACCACTCGGCTCGGGAATACTTCGGAAAACCCTCTTCAGCAAACACAGTTTGTCGCTGCATCTGCGAATGCAAGTTAAGACTATGCAAAGCGTAAACCATATAGCAACAATATCCAGAAACGCCGCCTATTTCTCTGGGCTAAAGCTCATCTGAAATGAACTGGTGTATAATGAATGGAACCACTCAGCTTGGAGTGGTTCTGGGTGGCATAGTTAAAGTATTTTAGTCTAAAGTCCAAAATGTGTTTTCACTTCTGACTTTGCACCACTTCAGTAGAATCAGCCGTTATACTGTTAGTGTTTGTTCTACTTTATCAGTGAAGCAGTGACAGACAGGAGATGCTGTTGTGATTAATTATTCAGCCCTCTGTCTGCTCTTTCCATTATGTTTGGAAACAATCAGAACACTATTGTGCTGCCTTGTTGTCCTTTCCGGGCAGCAGGCTGGTCAAGCTCACATTTGTTGACGAGGAGACCTCTCACCTCAGTTTCCATGACGATAAGAGTCTGCAGTGGGGATGGGAGGCGGGTGGACAGCTTTTACCTGGTTATGCTGGTGACGGGCCTGTTTTATGTTTATTCTTCCCAGAGATGCTCTGTTGTTTGTCGGTGTGGGGCTCAGTTGAAAGATGAATGCTGATTAGATTCAGATGGGCAAATACGTCCATTAGCAGATCTAAAACATACAGGTCATCAGTCTTATTCAGTAACAGAAGTGACCTAATGCTCTGAGAAACATTCAGCTGAAATACAGGGTGATTCAGATTTATTTCACTTATAAATCATTACAGATCAGTGCAGTGAACTGTAAACGGTTTAAATGAGCATAAAGTTTATTATGTAATTGTACAAGGTCTCAGTATGAACCTCCTCCAGCTGTACAGACAACAACAACACCATAGTCAAACTCATCCCATACTGGATTAAGCATGTCGGGTGTCGCTGCACTCTCGGCTCTTTCAGTGCGATTTCGGAGATCATCCAGTGTTGTGGAACCAACGCCGAACGCTCTGAGCTGTTGGAGCTTCACTGCCCACGAAAATCACACTGAACAGTTATGACGGATTCACTCTTATTGAAGTGGAGAACGCAGAACGCTTTCTGCTCAGGGGTCTCATCTCCTCTCAGACTGAAGGGAGCCATCTTCCACTGACAGTCAGAAACTCTATGACCCCTTTCAATTGGATTGTGATTGGTTCCTAGACGCCTCTCGGTTGTAAAAATATGGCGCTTTGAAATCGGATGAATCGCGCTGTATATCCATTTTCTGTTTATTTTATCCACAGTGTGATTTGTAGGCTTTGTGCAACAGTTAGTTGAGATGGCGCAGTCTGATATTTTCAATAGAGTCTGGCTGCAGACCTGCACTCTCAGCCAGATGCACTCTCAGCCCCAGTGACGTCACATGCACATGCACTCTCTGCCACGGTGGCAGAAGCCGCCCAATGTCATGTCAAATTTTGGCTGCTGCTGCTTAGCGACATCATCACTTAGTCCATTTTTGTCCATAACACAGGTAGAGATTCAATTTAATGTACCTCCCTGTTGAAAAAAATCATACAACCCATTAAAAGTGTCTGTTGGTTCCTGGTGGTTTTCAGTCGCTAATGGTGCTCTGTGTTTTCCTGATGGGTTGGTATCACACTGTAAAGTATTCTGATCGTTTAATCAGGTGTTTTGGGACTGATTCCACATACATTTGATCGTTTCCTAATGGCCTCTAACGGCAACCGTCAAGCCAATTCCCATTAGGAAGCAAAACCATCAGGTTGTGTCGACGTACTGTTTTGGTGCCCACAGCGTCGTCTGCTTGGTGCTCTCTACAGTGTCACAATGTTGAAATGTCATTCCTCAAAGTTATGACAATGCTGTCTGACAACTTTCTAGGAGGTTGTGAAAACGTTGACGAGACAGCAAAAATACGTTGACTTACGTTGTCACAACCACCTTAAATCCTTAATAAGTTCTATTTTAATCAATATTAGTTTTTATGGTTCTAATCGTCTTCAGCCTGGCTTTCGTGAGTTTCAGTAGCCTTTTTGTTTTATTCTGCGAATAAACCGGACATTGTTTTATCGTCGTGGTTTTATTTTGAAAGTTTCCATATTTAATCACTTTATTATCAGTACGGCAACATTAATATACATTCAGTGTAACTCTTGTTGTCCAGTAGTTCGTGTTTCGCTGTTTTTCCTCATAAAACCAACAAAAACACTGTGGTGGCAGGGCGGCACTGACGTCAATAGGCTGGCGGTGCGTGTCCGGCTGAGAGTGTATGTCTGCAGCCAGACCTTCTCGATATTTTATTCAGTTTCGCTGAACACAAAGGGCCTCATTCGCTAATATCTTCCTAAGTTTGTTCTTAAATGTGTTCTTGAGAAAGGTCTTAAGAAAAAGTCTAAGTCAGATTCATGACGTGCTCTTAAAGCGCAGAACTGTTCTCACCTTTGTGCTCTTGAGTGTGTAGATTCTGTTCTTACTTGAGAACAAATCCCACATAAGAGAACATCGGTGAGTCAGAACCTTCGTGAAAACTGCGCAAGTGAGTTTTAAGAACATATTTCTGCTCAAGAACGGTAAATGAAGCCCATTGTTTCAGAAATGCAGATCACTGACAATTTAGTCATGACGTCTAAACTGTGCATAATGTAATGTTTATTTACGTTTTGTTTCTCATTTATTTAGCCAAACGGGGGCTTCATGGGGAAAGAAGTGGCCCTCATTTTCCACAGTATAGTCAGCCAGACTGAATATTACCATCTAATCTCACAGACATACATACATTTTTATTATGCTTGGATCATTCGACCCTGCTGGTTTATTATTGTGATCACTGAAGGGTGGGCGATATGGCAAAAAATATATCGCGATACTTAAGGACATTTTCACGATACACAATATGCATCCTGATATTTAGTTTTTCTGATATTTAACAACTTGGAACAGACAAAATAGAACCTGTAGTGCCACATCTGAAAAACAATATAATAATTATAATAATAATAATAATAATAACAAGAGATGTTAAGTCAACAATTTGAATAAAGTTCTGTGGGATCAGACAAGGTGCTAATTTTTTGCCATTGTATTGCTTTGATATCGGTCATTATGATACTACATTGGGTGTTAGTATTATATATTATATTATATTATATTATATCGTTGGCTATATATAAGATCTGTATTAAAACCCTGGAACAGAAACCAGTTTGCCTCTTTCTGGGGTTTTAACATAGAGCTAACATTAGAAATCTGTGTAGTGTCTGTAAGACTGTGCAGTAATGAGCTCTATTAATAGCAGATTTGCAAAATCTATCAATACTGTAATTGATCAGTTCTTTGTAGTTTTCTTCTCACTTCTTACTTCAGTCGTTCAGAGTTTTTTCACTGGAAGAAGAGGATGTTCTTCTTAAAAAGCTGCCAAAACTCCAAACTAGGGATTTTAAAGGCTTCCTGTCTGTTCTGGAGCCTCGATGGGAAAGCTGAGCCCTCATGGGACCAGCCTGGGGTCAGACACACTGTTTTAGAAGCTGCTGTACGTGCTTGGCGACTCACTTCCCTGTCATGAGGCAGTTTCTGGGTTCTGGTTTGTTCTGAACAGTCTGGGTTAGATGTTAAATGTTTGGATGATTGATGAACAGAGTTCTTCATCCCTCCTCATGTGGTCTTGCTTCTGTTTATCCTCGTGCAGGTATGTGGTCCCATGCGATGACAGTGCAGGACTACCAGGATCTGATTGACCGAGGATGGAGAAGGTAGGACGTCTCGTCTTTTTTTTTCATACATTTCTAGAAAAGTACAGCCTATTATAAAACTTATAATATTAAAAGTCAGACTTTTTTTTTTTCTTTTTTCTTCTGAAATCAATTATGAAAGAGTGATCAGCTCTTCCAGTGAAGGCCCTGAGTAGTCTTGTTCTCTGGTGCTGCATTTACATAACAGCAGAATGAGTCATTTTCCTTTCGCCTTCTGTTGATTTCTGTGGAGATGGGCAGCAGTGCTGCGCAGAGAATTGTGGGTATGACAGCGGCACAAATTGATGCGCCTGTCTAAAGTTTGGCTCTACCACTGGGAGACCGAAAGTTTGAATTCTGATGTTACAAGCTGTACTGCTCTCTGGATGCAGTGTGCCACTATCTCTGGGTGCAGTGTGTTGTTTTCTGGTAGCAGTGTGCCAATCTCTCTGGATGCAGTGCATCGCTTTTTTTTTTTTTTTCAGCCTGTCTCACTGGTTGTAGTTTGCCACTCTTTCTGGGTGCAGTGTGCTGCTTTTCAGGTGCAGTGCACCTCTCTCTCTGTGTGGAGCGCACCCTGCTGTCAGGTTGCAGTGCAACACTGTCTCTGGGTGCATTGTGTTGCTGTCTGGGTGCAGTGTGCCTCTCTCTCTGTGGTTGCAGTGTGCCAATCTCTCTGGTGTGCAGTGTGTTGCTTTCTGAGTGCAGTGCGCCTTTCTGTGGTTGCAGTGTGCCAATCTCCCTGGTGTGCTGTGTGTTGCTTTCTGAGTGCAGTGTGCCTCTCTCTGTGGTTGTAGTGTACTAATTTCTCTGATGTGCACTGTGTTGCTTTTCGGGTGCAGTGCGCCTCTCTCTTACTGGTTGTCGTGCGCCAATCTTGCTGGGTGCAGTATGCTGCTTTTCAGGTGCAGTGTGCTGCTTTTCGGGTGCAGTGCGCCTCTCTCTCCATGTAGAACGCTCCCTGCTGTCTGGTTGCAGTACTCCAATCTCTCTGGGTGCAGTGTGTTGCTTTCTGCATGCAGTGCACCAGTCTCTCTGGTGTGCATTGTCTTGCTTTTTAGGTGCAGTGTGGCTCTCTCACTAGTTGTAGTGCGGCACTCTTTCTGGGTGCAGTGTTTTGCTTTCTGGGTGCAGTGCCCCACTTGCTGGTTGCAGTGCTCCAATCTATCTGGTGTGCAGTGTGTTGCTTTCTGAGTGCAGTGGGCTTCTTTCCAATTGTAGTGCACTGCTATCTCTGGTTGCACTGTGTTGCTTTTCGGGTGCAGTGTGGCTCTCTCTCCATGTGAAGAGTGCCCTGCTGTCCGGTTGCAGTGCGCCACTGTCTCTGGGTGCAGTCTTTTGCTTTCTGGGTGCAGTGTGCCTCTCTGGGTGTGGAATTGGAAATTAATGAAGGGATGAACGAATTATTTGTTGTTGGGGGATTATGAAATGTAAATAACTGGCAGTATCACACATCTTCAGTGTGGTTGATAAAATAAGGTTTTATTTATTTATTAACTCTTTCCATTTTCATTTTTCATTTATTCATTTTTTCAGTTCTATTTTAAACATATTGTGCTTCTTTTACGACAGACATTGTCACAAAGCAGCTTTCTGAAAACCCGGGTCCTGAAATGTTTTTCAAAAAGTATAATACAAACTGTCTTTTCCTCAATTTTGAATTTTAAGCTGACTTGCATTTTTATTCTTTAATTCTCAGAAGTGGCAAATATGTTTACAAGCCTGTCATGAACAAGACCTGCTGTCCACAGTACACCATCAGGTAAAGAGACCGTTACAGAAAAATATGTGTCTGTTAGGGCTGAAATAAAATATTATTGAATATTAATAAGTTCAAAAATATTTGAAAACTGAGAAGTTTTAGGAACCCACACACTTCTGTGGGCCAGAACTCCAGCAGCACTGCTGTGTCTGATCCACTCGTACCAGCACAACACATACTAACACACCACCACCACGTCAGTGTTACTGCAGTGCTGAGAATGATCCATCACCCAAATAATACCTGCTCTGTGAGGGTCCATGGGGGTCCTGACCACTGAAGAACAGGGTAAAAGGGGGCTAACAAAGTATCAGAGAAACAGATGGACTACAGTCTGTAACTGTAGAACTACAAAGTGCACCTATATAGTAAGTGGAGCTGATAAACTGGACAATGAGCGTAGAAACAAGGAGGTGGTCAGAATGTTATGCCTGATCGGTGTATATATATGTGTGTAATGTCATAATGTGTATAAGTCACAGATTTTCTTTTGGAAAATCCTGCATGTGTAGATGTGTGAGGTAAACGTGGAGCATCAGCACTAATTCTTGGTTTGTGTTTGTTGAAGATGCCATGCCTTGGACTTTCAGCCTTCAAAAACACATAAGAAGATCTTGAAGAAGGTGAAGAAGTTCCTCTCTAAAGGGGAGCTGCCTGTGGGTCAGTGTGACGGTGGGTGTGATGGTGAGTTCGTCATCCAAAATTTCTCACAATTTCTTTTTTGTTGTTTGAGTGAATGTGCTGACCACTAAAACCCTGCTACGCAAATCTAGTCTGACTTAAACGGTCCAGAGGTTTCCTAAATTCAGCTTATTTAAAATCTTTTATTAATATGATCTTTAAAATGCTGCTTCTGTCAGCTCAGCATTCTGATTGCTTGTTTGTGTTTGAGCTGTGAGAGCTTGACAGGCAAAAGGAAGAGAGGAGCTCTTAATTTTCTCAATTTATTCAGAATTTCAGTAAGAATTCTGCGCTGTGAGTGTGTAGCTTAGCAACTTTCCTTTTAGGATTGACTGATCCGGTCATCTCCAGCGTAAAAAATCCCTTAAGGTAAAATTTTAACTTATGCTGGAATAGAGCTGGGCGATATGGCCAAAAATGTTATCACGATAAACAAAATTCATATCGTTCGATATCGATATCGTGTTTTAAACTATCCTTTATGTTCAGAACATGATAAACACTCGCCAAACAATGGAACATTTCACAGATCTGTCATGGGAGAGTGGGAGAGAGTGTCTGCTGAGCTGTTTTTACCAGCTGGAAAAGCACGACTATTTTCTAATAGTCATAATTTAAGAAAGATAACAGATTATTTTTAGCTGGTGCCGAGCGCTCGGCTACCCCGCTACACATGACATCACAGTATTCAGACACCAGCTAGACGACTGGATTCCTCTATACTATCGTAGTAGTTTAAGGGGTGAACCGCAAAATATCAACACCAGACAAACAGAGTCCTCCTTTAGGTTCGTGTTTGATCTACAGTATCATCAGTTCTCCGTGTTGTGGAGTGACGGAGCTGCTTCAGGTTAGCCAGCTGCTAAAAACAGCTAGCCTGGAAAGCTAGCGCTCTCCCGCTCTCCAATGCCTCACAGCTTCCTCAGTTTACTTTCGTTTAAATCAGGGCTGTAATTTACATGAACCCACTTCTTTCTTTCACTTTCGTTGCTTGGGAATGCACTAATACTAAATTATGACTGTCCGAGCGCTGCAACAGCGCTGTAGTTGTGAGGATTGTGAATGTATAACTCCGCGTTTCAGCCGTTGCTGAAGACTCATCTTCCTCGTGGCCCCCTCCCTCTCTAATCATGTCGAAAAACTCGGAAGTGCGCCCTCCCCTGGCGACAGCAGAGTAGTGTAGCTTTCCTTGCAGTAGAAAACGCCATGAAGGCTTTCGCTGAACGTGGAGGTGTGAGAATGGTGTATTATATCGAACATTTATCGAACATGTCGTATCGCTCTATCGAGGAAAAGTTATATCGCGATAATTATCGTTATCGTTTTATCGCCCAGCCCTATGCTGGAATAATTTTACCTCGGAACTTTTTAGATTAGCTCTGATCTGTATCTTGAAATAATGACCTATTTTCTCAAATGATTGTCTTATTAGCTGCGTCCAAAGCCTAGGCTGAAGCCGAGGGAGGCTGCGTTTGTCGGCTGCTACGTCAGAGCAGGCCGTTCCAAAGAGGAACCTTCGTATACAGCCTAGAAGTGCAGCCTACGTCCTGAATGGTTTCGAAGACTCAACAGATCCTTCCAGGCGATCGGTTACCTGCAGTTCTCTACGCACGAACGATGCGAAAGAAAAAATTACGCTGTGAGTTCGGAAAAATGCGGTAGCTGGCTTCACGGGTCTCGGAGGAAGCCTGCGTTAGCCTTCTCCCTCCTAGTGTTGGTAGTATCGTGTGGTTGGGTGAGTCCTAACTAGCGGGTGGAATTGGAGACGAGTAAATTGGGGAGAAAATTGGGAAAAAAAATGAAAAAGCAAGAAACACAATGCAGAGGGCTCCAATTTTTCTCACCAGTTCCCTCACAAGTTTCGTGCTGCAATCGCAAGAGGAGGGACCTTTCTGGTGATGTCACCACGCAGCCATGTTCAGACTGTTCCATTTCTGTGACCAATAGGCTACTAAGGAGGAGTCTTTATAGGACAGTCGAGGACCCTGAAGCCTAGGCTTTGGAACGCAGCCATTATCTCAAATTAACTACTTATTTACTCTAATATTGACTCATTATCCTGAAAATAGATACTCATCTTCTTGACATTTATTTCAAAATGTTTTGCACCTTGTTTTGAGGTACTAAGTCAAAATTTTGACATGCTCCTGCCAGACACAGAAAAAGAGAAAAAATACGCTTTTTATTTCTCCTCTCTCTGTTGGAAGCTCAGTCGGAATAGAATACATCAGGGGTGTCCAACTCCGGTCTTGGAGGGCTGGTGTCCAGCACAGTTTGGTGATTTACCTGCTCTTACACCTGATTACATTTATCTGTTAATTGCCAGGTTAAGTGGGTGTGTTTGAGCAGGGAAACCTCCTAACTGTGCTGGACACCGGCCCTCCAGGACTGGAGTTGTGCACTCTATGTAAACACCTCAGTCGGAATAGTCTAGTCCGATTGAGGCCATTCGGAAAACAATTTCTATCCGATTGATCGAGGTGGGTAATCCTGTAAATAATCCGTTAAATAGAAGAATAATATCCGTGTAAACGCCTGTATCTGATTACATTCCCTATCGGAAAGTTTAAGTCCGTTCTGATCATGTTCGTCGCGTCATAGTGAGAGTTTATACCGTTCAACATGGCGGAGCAGAAACTGGTCTGCAGAGGAGGCGAAGTTTATGCTCTGGTCTTTAAAAGACGGCGGTGGGACGGACGACCAGCTTATGTGTCTCAGAACACGACGTCTTCCTCTCGGCCTTCTTTAATAAGGACACGTGAAGGACGTTTTCCTGAGTCTGACATCATTTTAAAGCCATTAAAAACACAAGCACTGCTCACTGCTGCTCATCTCACTCTGACTGGACTCACGTGATGCTGCTTGTCATGGTAACGTCTACACTAAGCTGTTCTCTGCGCCTGCGCGTAATTTTGTATTGGATTACTTGTAGTGAGCATGTAAACAGAGATTTTCCATCAGATTGTTGAGTAGAGTGCGAATAAAAACACCTCAGTCTTAATCTATGATGGTTAATGTATTCAATTGGATCTTTGCATGTAAACGTAGCCAGTGCATCCTCATCTGTACACACTAAAAACATTAAAGTACACTGTATTTTATCTGATATTGCTCAACTGACCACGCTGGAAATGTGCTTTGGTGCTGGGAGAGCCGTTATTAAAGCTTTTATTTGCAATAGAACCATCTGTTTTCAGTTGAATTGTAGCATTTCCTGCAGATATAGCCTCTGTCTCACTCTGTAAAGTCAAACTGTCTGTCTGATCATGCAATCTTAGGTGTGTTCGAAGAGATCAGAGGCTTCCTAGAGCCTCTTACTTCCTCTCTTCAGCGGACAGTAGCTATAGCTGCTGGAATATCCCAGTCTTTTTTCTCAGGTGCGCTCTCAGGCTCCCCTCAGATAAGACTGCTTGGGCTCATGCTGTGTATTTCTTACTTTCTTACATTCAAAACATAGAGCTGGATGATATAAAAAACAATTATCATGATAGTTTTGAAAAATCGCTTGTACAATTGGGGAAATAAAGAAAACAAGTTACTTTTTTTCCAAGTTGTTACTGAAAATTTGTGCTCTTGCTCTTCATTAATAGACTGATGTGGTTCCTTTGCCTGTATGCAGCCATATTTCAAACAACTGATGTACTAATATTTACAGGGCTGGTCTGAATAATTAGAATACTGGAGTGTTTGTTTGTTATGTTGGTGTTTGTTTCTCTGTTTAGTAAGCATTGCCACAGAAATTGTGTCCCTAAACTACTACACACTTCATCAGCAAAGACCATTAAAAGAAATGTTTTTCTTATTGTTTGGACAAATTCAAAAAATCATTAGGTTATAGGCATCCACGTCTCCTTGCTTTCCATACAGCCACTGAATAAAGATATTATTATTATTATTATTATTATTATTATTGTTATTATTATTTTAGAAATATGCTGCTAAATAAAGTTTGGAAAAAAAACTAAAATAAATGTAAACATCAGCAAACAACAACAAAAACAATCAGCCAGTATAAGAAACAGCCAACAAATTAAATGTTAATATCAAGTGAAATAAATCTAACCATCCTTCGGTTTTTAAGTTTTACTTTTATCAAGAGTAGCTGATGGAACAACTTGTCCAGCTGTCCATCATAATTGCAGTGAGCTCTGCGTCCAGCTCTTTACAAAGTTCTGCCACTGAACTGACCTCTTGCCTGTTATTGCGTGAGCACGGTCAAAGATCAAGCAGTGTTTGGCGCCGAACATCATTGGAAGCCGTTGGCTGTGCCATCAATAGCCTGCGCACTTTGTGATTGACTGTGATCTCTATGGTGAGACAAAAAACAACCACAGTTCAAGTTCACATCACGTGCGCTGTGAGCCAATCCTGTAGACCGTGAGACCATGATTTATAACCGTTACACCACCAAAGCGCTGTGAGTGCATTTACATACACTTAATAATCCGATCATAATCTGATATCCACAGTTCTCTGATTACGCAGGTGGTCGTGTAAACAGCATATCTAATTTCTCAGATCAAATTAAGGCCTAGAAATCCTATGAAATCCAAAAAGAGAGCTGGATTTTAGCTCAGTAATGGGGTTTTTCAGTGCTTTTAAACCCCTTACTCTGATTTCTTTCGTTTTTCTTATTTGTGCCTGTGAAAACAGCAACAGCAGCAAAACACAATTGAGTCAGGCTGCAGACCTGCACTCTCAGACAGATGCACTCTCAGCCCCAGTGACGTCACGTGCACATGCGCACTCTGCCACAGTGGCAGAAGCCGCCCAACAGCACGGGAACTTCTGGCTGCTGCTGCTTAGCGACGTCATCACTTAAAAAAAGTCATAGAACCCATTAAAAGTGTTTAATCAGGTGTTTTGGGACTGATTCCACATACATTTGATCGTTTCTTAATAGTCTCTAACAGCCGCCATCAAGCCAATTCCAGTTAGGAAGCAAAACCATCAGGTTTTATTCCTAATGGTTCTAATCGTCTTCAGCATTTCTTTTATGAGTTTCAGCAGTAGCCATAGTTTTTTCCTGCGAATAAAGTCGACATTGTTTTATCGACGTGGTTTTACTTTGAAAGTTTCCATATTTAATTACTTTATTATCAGTATCGCAATGTTAATATACATTCAGTGTATCTCTTGGTGCCCAGCAGTTCGTGTTTCACTTTTTTTCCTCATAAAACCGACAAAAACTCTGTCGTGTCAGAGCAGCGCTGGTGTCATTAATAGGCTGGCGGTGCATGTCAGGCTGAGAGTGCATGTCTGCAGCCAGACCTTCTCACAAAGCAGCGTAACAGCACCTACGAGACAGCAACAAAACACCTTTGGATTAAAGAAGAGACCCACCGCGTCCTTGACGGAATGAAAGATTTTCATATTATCCTTCTTCTGCTAGATGATGTATGAAAAGTTTGAGTTTTACGTTATGTTTACGTCGCGTCGTCTTCTGTGAGTTTATTGGCTGGTTGCAAAGCAGAAATCTGATTACTGTCTCACTCATGTAGATCTGGAGTTTCCCATTATCTGATTACTCAAGTGCACGTAAATGCGTTGAACAGATTTCTGACAAAATCTGATTTCCTGCAGTTATCGGGTTACTAAGTGGATGTAAACGCACTCAGTGATCCTTATCTGAGCGCTGCTTGTCTCTGGCGAGGGTGACGCTAAAACTGGGGAGCTCAGAGCCTCAAACCTGTTGAAGGGTCTGCCTGCGGAGCCTCAGAGCCACAGTTTCACGCCAGCAGTTTCTCTCCGGCAGGTTCAAGCCAGTGGCATTCAGCACATGCGCCGACCCTTGTGGTTTTTCTTAGCGAACTTTAGGGTAATCAACATTACAGTCGTTTTATGTGGGTTTCCAATAAATTTGCGTTGGGCTAATGTTATATTTTAAGCGTGAGGCTAAAACAAACTTTGGTTTGGACGCATATAGAGATTCACTGGGTAAGTATTACACGAACTACAGCTGTTGTGGCTCTGGGTAAACTAATGTGTTATGTAGACACATAGCTCAGTTAACTTACCCTTAATATAGGAGCTTTATGTGTACACTTACATTACATGCACAGGAATAAACTGAGCTTAATATTAAGCTTCACGCTAAACAAACGTTTTTGAACGTATCCGTGCTGAAAGAAACCATCAAGTGTTTCTTTTGGTTTCTGATGGTTTCGTAAAGTGTTTTGGCTGATGGTTTAACCGGTTTCCAATGGCTGATTTGTATATTAGCAACTTGCTGAACGGTAATATGTACGCTGACATGTACAAGCAGCACAAACAGTTGCTGTTTACATCAGAGACGTTATAAATGAGGAGACTGGCCACTGCTTGAAATATGAATGAGAACGCTCAACTTTCCTATAAGGGCTTTCCTACTGCGCATGCGTTCCACTGGCCTGAAACCGCTGATGTGAAACTGCGGGTGTAAATCTGCGGCTCTGCAGCCGGACATTATTGAACCTGTTTGTTGTGGTGAGTTCTGGCAGTGCTGAAAGAGAACAACATCGGCGCTGTTGAACTCCAGCCAGCAAGCCTTTAGGCTGTGGACTGAGAGGTGTGCTCCGTGGGGTGCAGGTGATCCCAGATCACAGTTTCAGTATGGTCTCGGAGCTCGGTACCGTGGCCAGGGTACCTGCTGAGTCGCTTCTAGGGTGGTTCTCCTCATGTTTAAATGAGCCTGTAGCTCCAAAAGCATCTCAGTTCTCAGCTGTCTGTAAGTCGGCTATGACGGAGCTCTACTAGGCCTGCGCATCGCCCTCGCTGCTGCTTTCCGTGATTAAAAATCAGCAAACTAGCCAAGATTAAACAAATGCAGCTAAATAAAGCCAGTTCAATTCAATGTGTTGGAAAAAAAATCAATACAGGATCTGAAAGAACGGCCCTTATTGGCTGCTGGGTGGCTGCACTCGTTGGACAGAAGGGTTATAGAACAGGAGGAATGCAGTAGACATTTTAAATCTAAAAGTTTTGCTAATATTTCAGAAATATTTTGGAGAAATGTTTCACTGCAGGGAATAAAATGTCTATTAGTAAATTTTTTCGTCATCCAGCTCTATCACTATATAGTGATTTTTGATTTGCATGCACAAACACATCCCTACGTTAATTTTTCATCCTGTGATGCCGCATTTTGGTTTGTTTCTGACAAGAAACCTAATGTTTCGAAATACTAAATGCTGATGATGTATTCTTGCACAACAGTGACCTCATGGCTGATTGCTTCCACTTTTTGTTTCAGTTCTGTTATAATCGATTATAATCATCTTATGTAAATGAAATGCAAATGAATTGCATGATCATTTGATTTTCCGCACTCGGACAGAATGATTGCCTTTACTAGCTTTCCTGGCAAGTTGTTCATATTGATACTATATCAATGGCCACTTTATTAGAAACACTTACCTTGTACTGATTCTCCGTGACCACTTTAAGTTCCACCTCAAGTAAAAGCGTAAAAAGTTAGAGACCCTTCATTTATTTATTTTCCAGTCAAAATGGCCATAATTTAACAGAATAAGACTCAGAAGCATCAATAACGAAATATCATATTAGTTTTGTAAGTATTTATTGTGTCACTCTTTCTCTTTATTTCAGCTTCCATTCTTTTCAGGAGACTCACTTTCAGTTCCTCAAAGAATCTGCAGACACACCTCCAAAGTTCAGTCTTAGAAGCTGGTTGATCATTTTCTGAAGTAATCAAACACATTCAGTGGTGTTGAGGTCTGGACTCTGGGGTGGTCAGTCCATCGTTCAGCTTCTTTGTTTGATGTGTCCGTCTCCTTTTCTCAGTGAGGTTCTTCTTGATCAGCTACACATCCTTTCAGACCCACAGCGCTGAGTCGTCTTCTCACAGTGGAAGGATGGACAGAAACACCTGTGGATGTTTTCAGATCT
Source organism: Colossoma macropomum (assembly GCF_904425465.1). Classification (NCBI taxonomy): domain Eukaryota; kingdom Metazoa; phylum Chordata; class Actinopteri; order Characiformes; family Serrasalmidae; genus Colossoma; species Colossoma macropomum. The sequence continues at coordinate 2,423,333 of NW_023494791.1, forward strand.
GATCAGCTTGATTTTCTCCTCTCTCTCAGAGATGAAAGCTTTAAGTGCTGTTTATCTGATGGGGGCAGTTTTGGTGTCTACCAGGTTTTCCAGGTGGTTGTTAGGAACCCCATTTTCTCTTCAGCTTTTGATCTGTTTTTAATATCTTCTATCTAATCTCCTCACAAATATCTCTTGAGAAATTAGTAACTTAGTACTTAATGGCTGTTTTGACAAAAAAATTAAATACATGAAGGGTAAACAGTATTATAGATCTCCAGGAACAGAGTTGGTGACCACTGAGGATGGCTGATAAAGACTGTGTATGTCAGTCTACAATTTGTGACTGTACACCATCAAGGTGAACCTATAAGTTAGGTAGCTGTTTCCAATAGAGTGGCTAAAGTGTTTACATTGAGGTATAGAGAAAGAATATGAAGCTATGTTCAGGTATATCAGGCTGATATTGATGTTAACAGTCTGTGTGTGTGAACAGGTGAGCCGATGGACTCAGCATTTGAATTGGGAGGAGGCGTGCCTCCAGTAGATCCTGTGAAAATGCAGCAGTCTCAGGTGGAGCGTCCCATCATCCCCAGCGGCCCTGAGGGAGACGGGGACGCCAAACCCGCATCACCAGAAACATCAAGAGAAGAACCAGCGTCTTCTCCAGCAGTGAAGAGCCCACGACTTGCGCCAAAACCAGGTGAGCCTCTCAAACAAAAAAAGGTCTGAAGGAAAATGAATTGCAGAACGAATTAAAAAGTTCAAAAAAACCCTTTCTGCCTGAAGAAGTTATTTTGGAGCGGAGGTGATGATTGGCGTTCTTGCTCGATGATAACTCGAGGGAGGGTTAAACAGGCCAAGATATTATTGAGTGTTAGTGTGTGTTGTGCTGGTACGAGTGGATCAGACACAGCAGTGCTGCTGGAGTATTTAAACACCTCAGTGCAGTGCTGAGAATGATCCACCACCCAAATAGTACCTGCTCTGTGAGGGTCCATGGGGGTCCTGAGCACTGAAGAACAGGGTAAAAGGGGGCTAACAAAGTATCAGAGAAACAGATGGACTACAGTCTGTAACTGTAGAACTACAAAGTGCACCTATATAGTAAGTGGAGCTGATAAAATGGACAATGAGCGTAGAAACAAGGAGTGTTATGCCTGATGTATATCTAAATTAAATATAGTAAAATGTCTGCATAAGCCCATAAGCACAGAATCTAACATTGTGGTTTCATTAGAAGACTGAGGGATTCCTGAAAGATCTCAACAACTGAAAACCTCAGTCCTGCAGCAGAGCAGCAGAGGGCAGCAGATAACCACGATTGCCTGCTGCGACTGTCTCTGCTCTCAGGAAAGCCCTGGTCACGTCTGTGTTCATATTCCAGCTTCAGATTTTTAGCACAATAATCATGTTTGAGAAAACAAGACATGGTCAGATGTCACGAAGATTTTAACCTGTAAGCGAACCTCTGAAAGGAAAGTTAAGTACATCATATAACATCGAAACCACTGTTCAACGAAACCAGCGCATTCTTTCAGACTTGCGAATTCCACAATTGGGTGCAATTTATAGCCCAAATATGACCGAGTGAAACTCAGCACTTCCACACCTCCCAGAAACGAGCGCCTCAGGAATGCTCCGGAAACAGCAAGGATTTAGAGACGCTCCCTGAAGGCGGAGAAAACT